>NW_010108559.1:1331-1591 GCF_000699245.1 Pterocles gutturalis | reverse complement strand
CCTTCTTCCTTTCTCCCAAGCATCCTTTCGCCCCTGCTCCTGATCATCCCTTCTCCCCTGCTCCCGGTGCCCCGGACCCACGCCCCAGCCCTTCTCGCTTTCTCCCCGCGCCTCCTTCCCCGCCTTCTTCCTTTCTCCCAAGCATCCTTTCGCCCCTGCTCCTGATCATCCCTTCTCCCCTGCTCCCGGTGCCCCGGACCCACGCCCCAGCCCTTCTCGCTTTCTCCCCGCGCCTCCTTCCCCGTGTGTGTGGTGCCATC
>NW_010108559.1:852-1302 GCF_000699245.1 Pterocles gutturalis | reverse complement strand
CGGACTGTCGCTCTGCCAAAGGTACAGCCCTGCTCCACGGATTGGGGCACCCCCACAGCCCAGGCAGGCTGGAGCAGGCAGTGTGGGGATGGTGCGGGATGGGGACCCCGCTGTGGGGAGCTCGGGGGGCCAGGAGCTGGTCTCCCCTTCTCCACCCACCCACCTCTGCAAGGCCAGGGGCTGCTGAAAGCCCTTCTGGGCTGCTCCTCCCCTGCTGAAATGGAGCATCCCTGCCTGGACGTGGGGGGACATGTCCCCGGGGAGCCCTGGGAGCCCCAGGCTGGTGATGGAGGGATGCTCGCTGGGAAAGAGCCACCGGGTCCTGCTCGGCACCTGAGCCGGTGCCTCCTCTGTCCCTTTCCAGGCGGGAGCCAGGGGAGCTCAGCCGTGCCCACAGAGCAGCGTGGAGCCCAAAAGCCGCCTGCGCAGGGTCAGGAGCTTCTGGGCGCC
>NW_010108559.1:0-770 GCF_000699245.1 Pterocles gutturalis | reverse complement strand
TCCCCAAGCGGGTGAAGCAAGCAACACGCAGGAATGGCCGGCTGCAGGCGCTGGCCCGACAGCGGTGGTGGGTGCTGGTGGCCAAGGAGCCACCCAGGCTCCAGCCAGCTGCTGCTGGGGACGTGCCCAGGGGCCCCATGGCCCCACGGCTCTCCCTGGGTGGCGAGAGGGGGCAGGGGTGCCGAGACCCCCGTCCCACAGCTCCGCTCTGCTAGCCAGGGCAGGACCCACGCACTTCTCTGCTTGGCTTTGGGCTCAGGTATTTCTGCATGATGCTGGAGGCTGTGAAGCCGGATGACACCAAGGTGGAAGTGGAGGTGGAGGAGGAGATGGATGTGGATGTGGCGGTGGAGTTGGAGGCAATGGAGACGGACCCACCAGCAGCAGGACAGGCACGTGTTCCCCATCCACTAGCCGCCCACCAGGATGAACCCCAGCTGGAATCGGGAAGCCCCAGCTCTGCTGGGTGAGGAGCTGCTCCTGAGCCAAACGGCCGTGCCACTTGCTTTTTTCCAGGGCTGACGGAGATGCGGGCTTGGCAGAGCGGTGGGGACCTTTTAAGAAGACTTTTACTTGTAGTTTAGAGTTTTACTATTTAAGATTGTAGGTTAGAGTTGTTCTACTGTTGTAGTTTAGGGTTGTTTTACTGTTTAATGTTCTACTTTAGAGTTGTTTTTCTGTCTAATGTTGTAGTTTATAGTTATTTTACTGTTTAGTGGTCTTAAGAGTTGTATTTCTGTGAATAAAGTTCTTGATTGCTGTTTGTTCAG
>NW_010108558.1:0-470 GCF_000699245.1 Pterocles gutturalis | reverse complement strand
CTGCAATTTGGCCACCTGTTCCAGGAGCTTGTCCATCTGGGCACACCTATTGCAGGATGGTTTATCTCCCATCCCTACCCCAGGAGAGTGGTTTAGGCACCTCCCACATACCAAGGTCTGTACGGTTGCCTCTGCCATCTGGAGCTCTGTCTGCGTGGAGGCATCGGCCATCGCAGGGGAAGATGGTGCAGACCCTCAGCCAGAGCTGCAGCCTTAGCTCTAAGACGAGTGCCTACCATTCTGATTGGAGGGTCGGGCAGGATGTCCGTGCTTTTCCTGGTCTTTAGTTCTTGCCTCCTTCTCAGAGGAACCCTGCCTGATTGCTCTGCTCCTATGGCTGCCTTTTCAGGCTTTTTTCACAAGCCATCTCCTCTGCTGCTGCTGCAGCGTGTTGCAGGTGGGCCCCCCCCCACTGCCTGCTCTCTGTGGGCAGACAGCTAGCTCCCCATACGAATTTAAGGACTGGGAGG
>NW_010108557.1:106345-107486 GCF_000699245.1 Pterocles gutturalis | reverse complement strand
ACGGCTGCGGAGCCAAGATTGAAGGGCAGGAGGGTCCGTCTGAAGCAGTTGAGAAGCTGTTGGTTACTCAGTTTCTTTGCTGAGCCAGGGCTTTGATACCTGTCTTGAATCCCTAAACGTGGGAGAGTCCTAGAATTTGCCTGTCTTGAGTGCCTAAAGGTGGGAGAGTCCTAGAATGACCTCAGGGAAATTGACCTTAATGGAAATTGGGGATGGGGAGGCCCCCTTCCCTGCTGCCAGGGGGTTTGCTGGGAGGGACTGGCCTCGCTGGGGGGAGGCTTTATCCCCCGGTTGGTGAGTTGTTAACTGTGGCAGCATTTGAAGGGATAAAACCAACTCTGACGAGTCTTCTTATTTTCTCTAATAATGTAATATCTCCTAGCAGCTTTAAGTTCTGGGCCTGAACATACAGTGGAGAGCATCTCATGTTTCTAAAGGGACGGCAGGGAAAACCATATATCCATCATATTGGAAAGCCAGGTTAAGATTTTATTGAGAAGTTATGTTGGATCTGCTAAGTGAGAGATTACTTCACGTTTCTGTGGCTTCCTCATCCATGTTCCCTTTCTCCGTTCTAAGGCTGCTTGAGCGACAGTATTTACCAGCTGGCTGAAGTGTACTGCTGGTTTTCCCCTAGTCTGAGACCTACCAGTGACAGCTATTCCTACGTGATTTGGGATTCTGGTTATCTACAAATCCCTGTTGAGGGTTTTCCTTTTCACAGTTACAAGGCTACTAGAAGGTAGAAGTGGGGGATAATCCCCTTGGTTCATGCATTTGGACCCTAACAAAACCCCAGGGTGGTCATAACTGCAGTTTGCCTGTGTGAGTGGGAGGGCTCAGGCAAAAAACTTTTCATAGTAAGTTGGTAGCAAAGTGAGTTAGCAGGTAAGTGTCAATTCTAAGCATCTTCAGCTAAGTTCTTGTCAAGGAACAGATACATTTTCTGCATTTTTTTTTCTAAACCAAGACTCTCTGAATTTTTGCATTATTTTCTGCAGTAAAAAAAAAAAAAAGCCATGAAGCATTTGCCTGAATTTGCATGCCATTATGAAATTCAGTAGATGCAGATGTAGTGGCTTGTGAATGCAGTAGGTATACCAGGGCATGCGTCCCAAATCAAAAGAGATTCTCGTCACTG
>NW_010108557.1:88559-106314 GCF_000699245.1 Pterocles gutturalis | reverse complement strand
CTGTCCCTACATTTGTGTCCTCTTGAATAGCCAAAGCAATTAGAACCATTGGGGGAAAAAAGTGTAAGTGGTGTAGCTGCACTAGAAAGACTCGTGTACGAGCAAAAATGACACTTGCTGTAATTGCTTATTTTGTTTGGGAGAAGAGATTTTTGGTTTTTTTTAAACAAATTATCCTGTTGATAGAAACTTTGGGAGTTGTATAAAAATATTGAAATGGTAATGCTAATAGTTCTGGTTTATATGGGTTGAATAGGTAACTCTTGGTATTCAGGAGAGAAAGGCAGTTTTTTTATTAGGAATCCGGTGATATTTTGCATTGGACTTAATGTCCTGCTCCAGCTTGTCTGATAGGCTGACAATGTGACACCACAATATTTTAGTTCTGTCCTCATTTGGTTATTGTTAAGTAGAATTTGAGATGCACAAAGATTATATGCAACAAAATCATTACCTGAAAGGTAACTGCATCTTGTGAGTAGCGTCCGTGAAACTGACTGACAAACAGTTTTACTTGCAAAGTCAAACCTAAGCTTAAACAGGTGCCAGAAGTTTACTCCCTCTTCATCTTCCCTTGACTCAGATGTTCTTTCTCCTTGCAATTTCCTAAGTCATGTCGTGAATATAGGTGACACAGATAACTCTTCTATGGGATGTGTGTTCTAGAGATGGATTTGGTTGTAGTAAGTAAAATGAGGGAAGCAGATGGCAGTAAGCATCGTAACACCTTCTACAAAGTTTCAAGTAGAAATGCTGCTTTGCATTTCTTCCATCTATATCTCTAGTCTTGTGATGGTCACTGTGGTCACTAAAGGTGAACCTCCACTAATGCAAAGGAAGTATTGCTTTTTGCCTGGAGGTCACAATCGGTGCTTTTTGTAAATATAGAGAATAAATAAATGTGATAAACTAAAAGTGACACTGGTTGTCAGTGTGTTAAATTTTCTTCCCATTCCATTTCTCTTTAAACTGTTGGCAACTGTCTATTTTTTTATATTTTTTTTTTTTCTTCTCTGGTGAAATTCTGTGCCTATTTATGTTACTGTCCAAATACTACTTCATAAGATTTGAAATGCTGACTTCTCTCTTGCTCGTTCTTTGTTTATGTCATATTTTGTTGCTAAAACGCTTACACTCACTGTCAGCGTATTAGTTGTAACCTTTTATTGCTATTGATAACGATAAATACGTTAAGTAAATCTTCATTTTGCTGACCTCTTTGAGGAGGCATTGCATCAGCAGATTTTCTCAGTGGACAGGTGAGAGATTAGCAGGAGTTGACTTAGAAATATTTTTTTTTTTTCTGTAGGACAGTAAGAATCATTGTCTTGCCAGAGAGAGATGTTTTAAAGGTACAGTTGCTTCAAAGGCAAGAGAAAGCCACATGGCTTGCATTTGCATGGGATGGGAAGGAGAAAGTAATTAAATGCTGGATTTCTATGGAAAATTATTTGGAATTACTTGAGTTTATAATAAACCTGTATTAGCAGCTGAACAGTTGAATACCCAAGTTAGTTTGTGGATAACTTGAGAATGGTATTCTGCCTTGCAAGTCAAGACATGGGCAGTTGCTTTGCAGAAGTTGCTGTCACTTCTGGAAGGAGGGAAGCTTTCACAGAGACTAATTTTCAGGTGATCCAATCACCCCTAAAAAGGAGAACAGTATCACAGTCAGCTGATGCCACTGAGTGTAAGTGTGGCACTAGACTGCAAGTGCTAGCGCAGATCGGATATGAATGGAAAGCATGGAAACTGTGAACTTTGTGTTGCTACCACTTTGTCTTCTGTCTCTTAAAAAAGCTTTAAAAGTACTTTAAAAGAGGAAATACTGCTCAGTTATGTATGTCCTGAGCTAATTTTCCCCTTTTTGTGTAATTTTCAGGAAACCAGGTCTAATGAGGAATCAACAGATGAATCTGAGGTAAGCCTGCTCAAAATGCTTTGAATCTGTGTCAATGCTAGTTCTTTGTCAGTACGGAGGGAAAAAAATGACCTTATTGGTTGTTTTTAGGAATTTTGCCAGTATTATGTGTCAAGAAATGTTAAGCTGGGCTTAAATTGTTAAAAAGGAGCTGTGATTTGCTATTTGAAGCTATTAAAAAAATCCACTGTTGCCTCATTATAGTGAAATTAATTAGGTTGAGAGACAAATTCACTTCTGTTTTGATAAAATGAAAATTTAATTGTCAGTATAATAATATATGCAGTGATGCTGCATTCAAATAATTACTCTGTTACTTTAATAACCTCACGGTCTGTATTTAATCATGTTCTGTAGAGTCTCTCTTCTTGAGATTCCATTTTGTCATAAATTTTCTCCTGTTCTGGAGAGGTCTGCCTACCCTGCCGTAGGTGCTGGTAAAAGTGGTCCAGGAAAGAAAGGGAGGGTTTGAGAATTTTTCCTTGAACTAACTCTAACCCTGCCATCATTGAAGGAACCATAAGAGACCTGGAAAGAGATACTTACCTTTAGTGTGGTCTAGGATGGTTACAGGAAGGAATAAGGGTGGTTGAGCAGCTTCAGTTGTGGCCACCAGCAAGGACAGATGATACAGAGCCGGGTATTCCCGTACAAAGTGTTTTCCCTCATTATGTATCTAAATGAAAGCGGCTCGTAGACTTCTGAAACTTGAGTGGACTTGCTGTTAGGAAGATTTTCTGTTCTTTACTTAGGGACAAATCTTCATGCTTGGGATCTGGGTTTAAGCACTAAGCAGGCAGAAATCTGGATTTCCGAGAAAGTGGCTACTGCAGAGACTGCAGTGGTATATTTTTAAAAAAGTCTGTTTGCAGAGGATGGCGGCTTTGTTTCTTCTGGGATAATATTTTTCCCTCTGCCTTTCATGAGTGGCTGTTTGCAGTTACATTGTAGGGCTTTCCTGGTGAGAAGCAGGGATTTCTTTGGCCCTTTAATGTTGCTGAGTGGAACAGCCCCCTGAATCAGACTTTTTTGCCCGGTGTGAAGTGGTTTCATTTTGGATGTTGCTTTGTATAGTAAACAAGTATTTGCAGCAGAATTAATTATAAATGGGTTGCCAGGTTGTTGGGGCTTTATTTGGTTTTATATTAGATAAAAAAATATACATCATGTAGTTTTCACAAGATTGAAAGTCATTCAGTTTCAACGAGACCTTTGTTAAAGTTGATGTCTACTTTTAGTGTTAATCTCACATGTACAGAGAAATGAAATTTTCGTTTTGGGAATGCAGATGTTGGATCTAAAGAACAATCCAGTCGTCGTTCTAATGCCTATGAAAAGCTTTTAATGAGTTGTCTTTGAATAGTAAGTCCAGTCTGTAGTGTCTTGACACTACGCAGGTATCCAATGAAATGAAACTTTGAAACCATTTTTAGGAAGTACTTGAAAGAGGTAGTGAACAGTTGACAGAATCACAGAATGTTAGCGATTGGAAGGGACCTCGAAAGATATCTAGTCCAATCCCCCTGCCGGAGCAGGAACACCTAGATCATGATCTTAGTGTTTATATCACTCATTAGACTATTTCTAATGATCATTCAGATAGAAACTGAAAATAACGGTGGAATCACAAAGTCTGAATGTTGTCAGTGCTTACTCACATTATTTAAAGTATAGTCAGAGACAAGATTGAACTGATGGCTTCACTCCTAGCACTTTGTGGTCATAAAATTGTATGTTTTCTTTTGGGTGGCTCATAGTTTGAATAATCAGGCGTGGATTTTTATGGTGGCAGTACTAGAATCTGAGACTCTTAATCCTTGCAGCCTGTGTCCTGCCTTGGTGTGGACTTTGTAGACATCATCATAGTCATAGACATTTTTGCATATACAATTGGTCTTGCACTTAGTTTAATTCTTCAGGTAAAATTGAAAATTATTACTAGGGGTTTTGGAGAGCAAATAACACATATCCAAGTTATACTACAGAAGTCTTTTGTGTTATGGAGGAAGGTAATTTTTAAATTCCTGCTTTTGGGTAAATGATGTCTGTGTCTGAACTGCATGTGTAAACAAAAATATGGATTTTTTTTTCTGTATTTTTTTATACTGCTGCTTCATTATCTTAGTAAAAATCAAACATACAGTGATTCCCTTTTATACAGCAACTCTTTTAATATAATTCCTTGAGTAGCTCCTAGTAAAATGATGCTAATTCTAACTTGCTACATAATTGTTGGTTTTTTTTTTCAATGCCAGGCTCTTTAACAAATGCCAGGATGCTTATATGCACAGAGTTGGTAGTAGAGCTTTATAATAGGGGAGTCTGCAAAAATTGGCTGTCTTGAATGTAAATCAGCTAAGAGTCCTTCCTTGTAAGTTTGGTTCCAACTCTTGCTTCCCAGGAAATTGAATTCCTAAGGCTGCTTAAGTGTTTAATACTTTTCAGATGTTTAAATCAGAATGTGTAAAATTCGGAGGTGTTAATTAACAGATACGATGCATATGTTCAGCAGACCTTTCAGTGTGAAGATGGGGTAGTTACTTGTGTCGGCACTTGTAGAAATGTAATGGATCTTTCCTGGTAACTAGAGTACAACTTACACTTATTTCATATCCTTTTATATGATCTGGGATATTACAAGTTTTTTTCTTTTCCTATAGACAGACTGCTATAGATTATACCATGATATGAGGAGGAAGCAGTATATCTAACACAGTCTTTTAATTCTCAAGAGAAAAACCTACCTGGTTTGATAAGTAATTCTGCTGGAGTCTTGAAGCACAATTATTTTCTTTTTGTATCTTCTCATTTTGGTTGTTTGGTTTTATTTTTTTTAATTGTGCTTGTGAAGTATATTTGCTTTACTTCTCCCAACTCTGTCTAATCATCAAATATGCGACATTTGGGGCTGAGCAAGCAGGTTGGTTTGGCTGAAAAGTCCTAGTACACTGTGATTTCATTGGCTTATTTAATTTTATTTTACAGCACCTGGAGCTACATGTTTGGACTGTCACATTTTATAAGATCTTAAAAAAAGACAACAGAGTAATCTGACTTTTAGCTGTTTGCAAACTGTGGAGGAAAAAAGTCTGCATCAATTACGTGCAGCCTGAATGTGAATTTCTGGTTTCAAATTAACTTTGTTCCTTGCAATTTGTCTGTTTCTGTAAAATCTTGCCTTTCTTGGTTGAGTTGTTTTCTGTCAGGCAGATACTTGTATTTTGCTGGCTAGTTAGCAAAAGATAACACTCATACATGTAAAAGTAAATAGTTAAGCTTTCTTCAGTAGCTGTGCAATGTAGTGGTAAGATGAGATGAACAGTGGTATTTTTCTTGCATTTAAGTTGATGCTGCTACTCAGCTTGTAATTTTTCCTTTGAAAGTTTTGCTTTTAGTGAGAGAATCCTGTTATATAATGGACTGTTGTGGAGTGATTTAAACTATTTTTTATTTTAATCTAAAACAACTGATCTTTAAAACAAGGAATAATTAGAGTACAGTAGTGCACACAACAGCATGTATTGTCAAATGCACTCATGAATCGCTTGCATTCTATGAAGAGAGGAACTGGTTTTGTGTCTCTTAATTCGAAAGAAAGACTATTAAAATGCCACTGTATTGCTACAGAGTATGTTTACAGTGTGTTGTGGTTGTGCAGTATGGCAGAGTCACCATTCGTTATGTTGTGCTATTAAATCTTGTGAGGTCAGGTAAATGTTATTTTTGTTTTCATTGTATATGTAGTGCACAAAACATTCCCATGGAGGCTTAATTTGTACTGGTAAAAGCATATATTGCACCCTGGAAGATTGCTGGTCTGCCTAAATTAGTACCAGTTATTTCAAATAACTTGCATATAGCAGAAAAAAAATTGGAACCGTGCCACCAGGACCTACAGCTTCTGTCTCAACCTTAGGCTTCATGCACAGGTTAATTGTGCTCTGCCTCTTTCTTGTCTGTGTTCCCTCCCTCCTTATAAAATGGAACAATAGTGTCCTACCTCTCAGAAGTAAAGAGAGGGTTTCAGACCCCATTTGTGAGTGTGAGGCACTGATAAAATTGAAGTCATGACGTATCAAAACCCAGAACCTTCCTACTTGATGAGGGAATCAAAGCTAAGTTATCATCCTGGTATTTGATTAGTTATTTGTTAAAGTTTCCTACTCCTTTCTAATTTACTGCTGGGGCTATGAACAGATTGTCCTTGTCCAGTATGTATCATCTTTACAGGGAGCACCCTTGTGAGACCAAGTGTTGGTGAAATCATAAAATGAGTGCTGTGTGCCATGAAATGATCCTGTGATTATGTAAGGAAGTTCACTGATTTTTATGTGGGTGCTGCACTACGGGGTAAATTTTTTGTTTTGTATTGTTGGCCAAAAAAAAAAAAACAGGTGGGTGCAGATGTTAGTTTTCTGCAACACTTATTAAAAATATTTTTTTTAAAAAAGTTGCATTAATATGCACATTGCTGGTTCTTTTACTAGGTACTTGTGTGCTAGTCATGTGTGTTGCATATGTTTCCATTGTAGCACTTCCATTTTTTTATTTCCTGGTCTTACATTTTTTTTGGCTTGTTTTCTGATCTTTGATCACTGGTATGCTCTGAAAGGGATATGTTTGTTCATTTAAATTTTTTTTTAGTTATTAAATCCTATATTAATAAATTCTGCAAGAGTCTGTAGAGAGGAAAGTATTGTGAACTTCTTGGTTAACCCAGTGTTCAAACAATTTATGGTGGTTTAGAAATATCCCTCACTGATATATTTTACCACTGAAATTGACAATGGTTTTGTTCTTTAAGGTTTTGAAAACTGATCAGAGCAGGAGCACAGTTAGGAAACATGTAAGCCTTTAAAAGAGGCAATTAAAAAAGCCTTACTGTTTTCTTTCCCTTTTCAGTGCACTTCAGAGCTTAGTCTTGTAGGTTGGGTCTGGATTAGGTCAAAGCAATTAAATAATTTCAAGTAAATACAGCATCTGGTAAAAAAGGCTCCATGACATACTCTGTTTCCATCAAAATGTTCTCTTAACATGGAGTGTGGAGCATTAGGCTGGAAGAGGCGAGCTCTTCTGTGGCTCATAGCTTTTGAAGGAGCATCACCGTTGCAACAAAAAATGGTTGGTTAAAAAGTGGATTTGGCTACTGCACCTCAGTCCAACTTGTCTTTTTTTTTTTTGTCTTTTGTCTGACCTTTTGGCAAAGTACTTCTTTTCATCATGCCTCTTTTCTTCATTATTGAATAGCTCTGTGCTAGGTTGCCATTTTTCTCTTGCTGTTGTTTTAAAAATATAAAATGGGAGGAAAATGCTCAAAAAGCATATCCTGTTTCACATACCTGCACGATCTGAAGAGAGATTGCTTCCCCTTGCATGGCATTAAGTGAAATTGGCCTTTTAGCTGGGGAGAATGGAAGGAGAAGATATGTAAATTCCAAATGGAAAGTTCTCCTCCTTATTAATGAGCAAATGTATCATGCAAATAATTTATCAATTTGAGTCAGTACGATGAGCATAGTAAATTATTTATTGAAGTTTAAATGGAATATTTTCATACATTAATTTGAAAAACAAGTTTGCAGTGAGTAGTAACTAACATTATAATGTACATCGTTAGAGGATTGACTTGCAGGAAAAATGGATTATTGCTATATTCTTTTAATATCTTCTGGTTTTGAGTGAAAATTAGATACTTCATTTAATGAGCTATTAATATTAACCAGAAGTGCCTGTTCTATCTGTGTGTTGTGGAATACATAAAAAGTAAAAATGCTGCTGTGCATGCTACGTAAATTAAATGCAATTCCAAAGGTGGTGTGTTAACACAGTATGCAGAGGCGGCTTTTTCCAAAATACTAAATGTATTCATTTGGGTGGAATAACACTCTGGGCTGGAAAAAGGAAAGTAGCGGGACAATTAATTTATTTGCTGTCTAGCTCTTCCACTGTGGTGAGTGGGTGAACTTTAAAAACTACTCTTCCCGAAACTGCTCTGTAGGGTTTTCATATGCAGTACATCACAACGTGGCAACTGGGCTGCTTGAGTAGTGATCGTGGGGGAAACAAATGTTTGCCCGAGTTCCTTACTCAGCAAAAGGAAAGTACAAGTAGAAATTCCTTTGAGGTTTGAACTGTGTTTGGATTTTTCAGTGTTGGAGT
Source organism: Pterocles gutturalis (assembly GCF_000699245.1). NCBI lineage: Eukaryota > Metazoa > Chordata > Aves > Pterocliformes > Pteroclidae > Pterocles > Pterocles gutturalis. Next base: position 98,234 of record NW_010108557.1, on the reverse strand, counting down.
TGGCTTTGGACATGGAAGATAAAACAGCCTGTTCTGCCTCGGTATGGGGTACTGGGTATGGATGGACTGATCCTGTGCTTTTGAACACTGACATGGATTTGAATGTTTTCAGGTGTTGTTTGCCATGCATAAAACTACCAGTAAAATAAGACAAATTGATGGGAGTTGAAGTGAAACCAAATTGTACTCTGTGGGCTTTTTACTATTTTTTTTAACATGCCATTTATGATGATTGCTCATGTACAGTGTGTCATCTGTGCGTTACTTCTGCTTCACAACTCGGCTGGTGCCCAGCTCCTTCAAACCTGTAGGAGTGAATCTTCAATTGGTGTTCTGCAAATATAGTGTGACCTTCTGTATACCACAACAGTTCTGCAAAGGAATAAAATGCTCTCTGCTTTGCCTTTCATCTGTGTGTCATTTCATACTGTGAATGCAGCCCATTTTGATACATATTCACAGGCAGCCATATCATCTTAATTTCTTGCTCCTGGTGTATATCTGCATTTTCCCAAAGAGGTCAAGGTATTAAATAAATCCCTGAGGAAAGTGCATAGGGAGAACAGAAAACTGCTGTGTGAGATTTTACCATCCTAATCCGTATTTGTCAATTTTACAGTCAGATACTGGGAAAGTATTGGTGATTTGCGTTATGAGGAACCATAAAGGAACTGGATGGGAGGTTGTTCATTTCACTTTGTTCACTGAGCTAACATGACTGTATTTTCACCATAGAATTAGGGGAAAATATTTTTAGCAGCTTAAGTCATGAATGTGTTTTCATGGTTTAGAAATTTCAGTCTTCATGCCTTTTGTTGTCTTGTGTAGCAACAGTTGAGGAACAGGAACTGATTCTTGTACAGGTTGGAAACTTGAATAGGTTTTTATTTATTCCAAATTAATGTAACACTTATTCCAAACTATATTAATTCTTACAAAACCTGTGTTTATATAGAGTTCAAAATACATCAGCCCATGCTCTTTTGCATTGTCTTGCGAGTGTTCTACAAAACTTGAGTAAGTGATGAAGACTCTAACAAAGAGAATGATATACCCTCCGTGCCTGCCTTAGTATTTGCGATCTTTGTTGAAGTTACTACCCAGGTTGTTGCTTGAGATCGATAATTTTATATTATGACTCTCTTGCAGGAAATTGTTTTGGGGGATTATTTTTTTTCCAAGGAAATTGTTTTGGGGGATTATTTTTTTTTTCCCAATTTTTGGCTAAACAGGCTAATAAACAAGATCATGGATATTTCTAGCTTTTATTCACTATTGCTCTTCCTGCTTTTGAACCAGTGACTTCTAGATTAATGCTCTGTGCTATTCTCATTCTTAAACCAACTAATTTATTTTTTCTGCTTTGTTAAAGTTTTCTTGTAGGAACAAACTTTTAATATGAAAGTAACGGAGGAAATGAGGTTTATGTTCTGTCTGTAAGTTGTAGTCTCCAGAGAGCCTAGGAACAAACTTTTAATATGAAAGTAACAGAGGAAATGAGGTTTATGTTCTGTCTGTAGGTTGTAGTCTCCAGAGAGCTTGGTAAAGTGCTCAATATTTAAATTCATCACAGTAAATAAAACAACAGCATGCAATAAAATTGTGTTCCAATTTGTACGCTACCTAGCAAACTGGACTTTTGAAGGTTAAAGGCTTTAGTCTGAGTTTTTCTTGGCATCTCTTTAGTGTTAGAGATTTGATTGCATTGAGAGAAATTGAGTCAGGATCCTAATCCTGAAAATAGCACAGGTAGTCCCTTAATCATTGAGACAGGAGCACAAGTCTGGAAACTGTGTCTTAGGGATGGAGAATCAGTAATGATGAAGCTGCACTGTCCAATAGTTATGTATTCTTCTACTATGGTTCTCCTTGTTTGTTCTGTGTCACTTGTTTCTTCAGCCCAAGTGGGTATTATCTGCCAAAACTGCAGAGGACGGAGTGCTTTCTTCTGGGTTGCTTTTGGATTTGCTTTCTTTTAAAAGAAGGCAAAGTAAGACCTAGAAATGGGCAGCAGGGAAGGTGTGGTATTTCCATCATTTTAGAACACAGGAATCTTTTTTAAAAAGCAAGAAGATCTACCTGAAGATCCTTAGTGCATGACTGAGGTGTTATCCTTTTGAGGACTGAATGGACTTTTAAATTGCACTTTGTGTTTTTTGATTATACAAAGTAACAATCCACTCCCGTTTTTGCGACAACGAAAACATAAGTTCTGTCAAATCTTTGTCTTGTGAATTTCCAGCAGTTTTAATCTGAAATAATTATTATTTATTTTTCAAAACCAGTGTTTAGGTTCCATTTGTTGTGAGGATACCTGAGTTGGGCTAGGGGTTTTTCTGCCTCCGGTGTCAGCATGGCAGGCAACAGGTTTTCCTGTGGGCACTTGCCTTCAAAAATGGCAGCATCAGAGACAAACACTGAAGACATCAGGTGTTATAGTGGAAGAAATTTGAGTAAATGGCTGTCTTTTACAAAGATAGTGATATGTCCTCTTTGCCGGACTCAGTAATTTTCATCCTTTGACAAATTTTACTTCTAAAAGTTTCCAAAGGCCAACCTCCCTCCTCCCACCGTTTCTGACCAGAAGTAGTCATAATTTCCAAGTGAGGTGAGCTTTCCAAATGATGATGAGGAGTTAAGATGCTGCTGGCATGCATGCTCGGTGCAACCTGTGTTAATAGCAGGTCAGGTTACTCAAAGTTGCTTTGAGGAAACAAAAAGCATATTTGCTTTTGAGGTAGAGGGAAGAGGACAAATGTCCAAAAATGTTCTTGGATCCCTTATATTAAATAGATGATACGCCAATTTCCATTTAATATATGGGGTTCAAAGCTTTTACATATAATTTTTAAAATACAAGTGATAATCTGATACCTGCGACCATAAGGCAAGAGTAGGATTTGTGAAGGCTGAGTGTTTTGCGACAAGGAAGAGAGGGAGAATGCTGATTTGCCCCATCGCAGGTATAACCAAGGTGTTATCATACTTAAAATTTTTTTAGTACTTTTTATTGCACTTTGACAGCAGAGAGGGGTTGGTTGGTTGGTTTCTTTAATGAAATTTTAGAGTGTGTCCTAAACAATAACTATTCAGATACACAGAGGCAGAGCACTTTTAATGGCCTTTAAGCTAGGAGGAAATGAGCTAGTTTAGCATTTTTCTTATAGTGTCTGAAATTGATGTGAACTTGAAAGAAAGCATAGAAAAAATGAAAATGAGCTGTGTTTTGTTAGTTTGTTTCTTTTGTCTTTTTTTTCCAAGACATGGCCTTTGAGGGAGACCTGTGACACCGGGGCCTTGTTGCAGCAGGGTGTGAGTGTAGCTCCTTTGAAATTGCTTGAGTGATGGACCTCAGGTATCTTTGTATTTGAGTTCAGATGCTTTGCAGGGTCAAAACTTGCAGGCGTAAACAAGGCTGGAATGGCCACCTATAGTAATTGGAATTCTGTCTGGGACTGGACAGAAGATGTGCAGCCAAGAGGAAGGGCACTTGCCTTATAATGTATGCGCCGTTTCTTTCCATAAAGGCTTTGAAAAACTTGGAGGGCAAATCATGCAGGAAGGATGACACTTTGCTGTCAGTGCCCGTAACGTAATTAGAGTATCCGCAATCAGTAGAGCATGTAGTTCATGTGACAGACTGTCCTGTGGGCAGATCCTCCGCTGCAGGAGCAAATGCAGGCTAATGGAATAACTCCAGGAACTGCCCACAGGTTCCTTCTGGAAATTTTCTTTGCGAAGACTGATTTCAGATTATTTTTTTTTTTTCTAGTAGTGATTCCACTGCAGTTGTTCCTGTAGGCAAAGCTGAGAAAGACAGGGCAACGTATATGAAGAAGGTTGCCAGCCTGCATTCAGAAGGGCAGAGGAGCATCCCTGGCAGTGACACTGGCCTTTTGAGAGTTCCTTGCACATCTGCAGCTCTCTTCAGTTTTGTAAATCTGCTCCAGAAGAACATTTGGTAGCGAGTTTCAGACCTACTATGTGTTAGGTGTGGGAAGAGGAATTTGTTTTCAGTTCAGGAGTTCATCAGTGACAAATGGAAGAGCTCTTAGTAGGAAGGGATTTTTATTAGTCTTAGTGGTTAATTTAGAGTATTTCATTCAATTGGGAATGTGCTTTCAATGGGAAATGTTTACAGATTCCTGTTTTTTACAGGTTCTTTGCAGAATATTTTTAGCAATTTGACTGCTAGCTTCAAGCAGAAAAAGGCAAGTAGAAAACTAAATGGAATATGAGTTTCAAATTAGCATTCCTGTGTTTGAACAATTGTCATTATTTATTTTACAAAACCATGAAGGTAGTTTACTCCTGTCAGCTCTGTGGGTCTCCTTCCCTTCCAGGATTTAAGGCTGCCATGTGTGGAGCTCTTTACACATTTTGTGCAGTGTATTTTTTTTTTCTCTTAATATATTTGTCAAGAATCTAAAAATTTACTGTTGTTGGGTTTGTTTTGGGGTTTTTTTGGGCAGAAAATACAGAAGAAGTGTTAAATGGTGGTACAAGATGCAGTGCTATAAAATTTATTTTCAAATATTTGGAATCCTCTAGGGTGGTTTAAAGGACTTCTCTTAAATTAAAATTGCCATACACTTAGTAAAAATCCATGTTTGTTGAGAGATTGACTTATTTTTTTTTTACCCCTCCCTTAAAAAAGGAAAGCTGTGAGTTTTCTTGTATGGGGTAAATGTCACTGTTTATATCTTAGCTTTACTGCAAGTCAGGACTTGTACTATTCTTCTAGGTTGTCATAGAAACGCATCTAACTGTCATCTCAACTCAGGCTGATGATGGTTTTATTTGTAGGTTTTCAGGATTATTAAAATTTAACAAAAATTATTGATTTGCTTTTTATTAACACTGGCTTGTGTTTACTTTAGAAGTTCAAATGGCATAAAAGCTTTTCCTGATAGAAAAATACCTGTAAGATGGTTAAACTCTGGTACTCTGAGTAAGAGATCATCAAATACATTTAATATATGAAGTAGAGTCTGAAGCAGTAGAGAAATCTTGCATTTTTGCAAATCACTCTTTTGTTTTGTTTACAGCAAGGTCCCTCCACCCCATTTCAATTCACCTTTTAGCTTGACTTTTACTTAACATAAAAGACACCCGTCAAGAAAGCGTGAAATGGGTGCATCATTGTGCCTAATATTTGAAGTTTTCATTTGATTTAGTTTTTTTGAAGCCTGGCAGAATGCTTTGGTGCACTGGCTTTTGAAAGTATATATTTTTTGTATATGATTGTGCAGGAAAAATTACTTAGTTTTCACTCCTAAGTAAGACAGGCAAAACTTATTTACAGGAACTTGATCTAATGGTCCATGGATGGATGCTTTTATGCAAACTACTCAAGAGACTAGAATTAACTTTTCACATTGGTTGCACATTTGATGTCCAGACACCAGCAACATGTGGGATCTTATAAAAACCAGATGACTGGAGTTCAATTTTGACTTTTATGAATTTATTCAGTGATTGCCCATGCATTTCAAGTGTAATCTTTGTAAGCAATGTATAAAATGCAGTAATGTATTAATTGCTGTAAAATGGACGCATGCTTCCTTACGCCCTTCTTCCATCACATGTATGCTTTTTTCTTGGACTTCACCTCCTCCCTCTACCCTGCAGTCATTTATTAAGGATCTGTAGGCACAAGGAGTTTGGCTGATTTATATACAGTCCTGTAATTTGACATTGTCATTCTGTCTGGTAACAACTTTGTTCAGAGTTAGATTTACTGAATAAAATTGTTTCTTGGTGGACATTTTGACACCTCACTTCAGACTGCTACGTCATGGACTGCTGACATCCCTATATTAATCTCATTTGTATTCTGTCATAAAGCTCTCAAATAGCATTTTAAAAGGGCCTCTCTTTGCAGCATATTTATATAAGCATGGAGCTAAATACTGAATGGTTCCATAGGTCCATACGGCTTTTATGTGTTTTGTACAAAGGTACGTGCATATTACTATGTGTGATGGTAGCACATAAATGGCCATAATATTTACTTTGGGAGAGACTGGCTTCGGTACTCCAAAGGCAGTTTAAAAAAAAAAATCTTTTATTAACATGTTAATGTGTCTCTCTTCCAAATTTGTTTTCCATAACACTAGCTGCAAGAAAATGTTACATAAATATGGTTCTTCTGCCGTAGGCTGGCACTGTACGTTCTTATTTCTGTTCTAAAGATCGGAAAGCAGTGGTTGGTGGGAAGTAAAGGCGCTCCTTTACTAGAACACGGCCCTCGTGGAGCCGGGTTGCTTAGGAATGAAATACGTGTTTTATGTGGGAAAGACACTCCGTGTTGGTGTGTTCATGAGAACTACGAGTGAGTGGAGGAGGCTGTTACTGCAAGTATAATATTTCCCAGTGAGGACCGAGGGATACACAGGGGTTTGTGTATGTCTGTGCAGGTAGAGTCTGAACTGAGGGTTATTGAAGCTGCTGTAATCTCTCTCTGGCATTGTACGTCAGCAGGCCAGCTGTTACAGATAGATGTCTGCGACCAGAGAGCTATCTTGCACCTTGGATTTTCTTTTCTTAAGAGATAAACACGTTGGGTGTTCTTTGATCAGTGAATTTGCTGCTCGTGTGTTTTAGCTCAGTCTCCTTTCTCTTCACTCTGTGCCCCTTGATGCATCATCTTTCTTTGCATCTAAGTAGTGATCGGGTGATAATGCCTAACCTGCTTGAAAAGAGAAAGAGAGGCAAGCTTCGGTATCTACCAGAAAAAGTTACTAACCTGCAGATGATACAGGTGATCCATAGGAATATCCTTTTCCCAGACAGTTCAACAACAACGTATTTATACTCTTTTTTTTGTTTTTTAACATAAACCCATTGGTGAGTTTTACACAATTAACTTATTCCTAGTGGATTCTTTTTATTTTTGTTCACAGCATTTTGCCTCTATCCTTCCTACAGAGGTGCAGCATCTTGTAAAGGTCTTGAAGTTTCTTGTAACCTGCATGCTTCAGCTTAGAGTTAATTGTGGCTACAGTGGCACACTTTATTTTATCATCTGTTTTTCCATATACATCCCTTTTATATTTTTCTTCTAAATTGGGAATGACTAACTTTATGTAACAAAGTACACATGTACATGTTTTCAAGCTTTTTAGATATGAACTAAGTGCCTCTTACAGCTGAATTGATATGCTGCTGTACTGTCTTTGTTTGCATCCAGAACTTTGGAGTAAAAAGAGAAATCAATAACAAAAATGCACAACCCAAGTCCCTCCCAGTGATAAAAATGTGGAAGTTTGGCTTTTTTTTAATTGTAATGGCTGTTGTTAAGAGATAGCAGTGATCCATCTTTGCCTGTTGTCATGTGATAGTTTTGGGGTATCTTTTCATTTGTTTTTATTTAAAATAAGCTTCTAAATCTTTGTTTTTTCTCTTGCTCTTTTTTCCTTGCACTGGTAAAAAATTTAGGAAGATGAGAGTGAAGAAGAACCTAAGCTGAAGTACGAACGGCTTTCTAATGGAGTGACTGAAATTCTCCAGAAGGATGCAGCCAGCTGCATGACGGTGCATGAGAAGGTATTACATTACTTTGTGGCAGAGATAGAACTTCTGCTTGTTTTTATATATTTTACTGTGCTTGTAATGCATCAGTATATTTCTATCTTTGAAGTGCTGCCAAATCTAGAGGTGCAGTGCAAACAAAAAAACGCAAGTCACAGTAAACCTGTGCTGAACAATCCGCACTTGGTCAGTGAGAAAATGAGGTGAGCATTCAGGGTGCAGTGATCTGTTAGATGGGATGTTTACTTAAGCTACTTGGAAAAAGCCCACTTGATTTTAATTACGGACAGTGTTACAAAGTAGAGTTGGTGTATAGTCACAACTTTCTTTTATTCAGAAAGGAATTTGGCATATACTGTGCTTATTTTTACAGCCTGAATTGCTGAAGACAGACTTGATTATGCTGGGGGCCAGCTTAGCATATATTCAGGTGTGGAAAACAGCTGAGTTTCTGTTAGTACAGTGTAGAAGAAAGTAATTACAATTTTATTTTTCTGTTTGGTTGAATTTTTTTGAGGGGGTGTCATATTAACACTTCCGTGTTCCCCTTTCCTGATTCAATATGTTAAAAACAAGGAAGGAATGCACATGCTCTAATACTGGTAGGGTTTGAGACATATCAGAGAATGAAAGGGAGAAAGTGATGGACAGTGCAGAGTGAAGAAATTTTAGAAAGACTCATTCCTTTGTTCTTACAAGGAAGAAATTTCATATGTTTCTTTAGTGATTTAAACAATTGGTTTTTTATTTTCTGAGTTCTCTTTCCTAAATAGTGAAGAGCATTTTAAAATATTGAGGAATGTCCGAAGCTGAGTTAATGATTTTTCAATTAACTGTTAGTATGTAAAACATAATAGCTGTTTTCTGAATGTATAATTTTTCACAGCCAGTAACAGCTCCTTAACAGTTGTTGTTGAGAGATCTATCTATTATTTGTCTATATTTTTAGATTGACTTGTGCTGTGTTTCTTTTACTCAAAGGACTGTTGCCATGGCTCAAGAGGCTCTTAAGATGAAGCTTGTATTTTAACTGTGTGAATGAAAACAATAAGTCTTTTTAAAATGTTTTTGACAACTTAGAATTACACAGATATTTGGAAAATTGGCAAGCGTTTCTTCCTGGTCTGTGGTCTGTTTCTGTTACCATTTTTTCCTGAGCTTCAGGTAAATTTTGAATGCTGAGAGATGAACAGGATTTTTCTATAAGGATGTGCACAGATAGAGCTTTAACTGTAACGTCACAAAGAGTGACAATACGGAAAAGCTGTTTAAGTATCCCACCACTTTTAGTTTTCCGGCAAACTGGATGCACTATTTATGAGAAGGATCAATATTGTTAGAAGCCAGGTACTAGATTCTTTTAGGAATAGGTCTCTTAAAAGAGAGAGCTTAAAAATGAAGCTGGATTATAGGTTTTGTGAGGGTGTTTTCTGTTTTGTCCTGTTTTGTTTTTTTTTTTCTTTTTCCCTTAAAAGAGCAGGAAAAGCCCTGCTAAAGAGTCATCATTAGCAAAATTATACCATGCTATGTAAAGTATGCCCCTGATTAAAGCAGTTTAACTTTGCTGAGAATCTTGAAAATCTGGTTTCTGTATTCAGACTAATTTCCCCCCAGAATTATTATTTTTTTTCTTTTCACTGCTAAAGCATCATATTTTCACCACGCTTGCTGTCTGCACTGGATGACTAATCGTCATGGCACCTGGTGCATTCAAGCAGGCCTGTGCAGTGGAATAGTCATACCTAGTTATGTCTGCACACCTGATGTTTTATTAACCAGTATTGATTTTTTTACCTGGGGGACTTTTTTCTTCCTGAAAAAAGGCAACCTTGCAGGAGTGAAAGGCATTGCAGGGGATGAATTTCTAATGAACCCCTTCTTTCCCTTTTTTGACTCCTTTTAATGTAGCTTCATATTTTAAGTGCCTGAACTGAAATTTCATTTTAAGCAATTCCATTTTGATAAATCCTTTTAAACCTTGACTTTCTGTAAGGTTATTTTTTAAAGATTGTGCTGCCTGACTGACACGCTTAGCAGTGCCTGTAAATTTGAGCATTTCATTATAGGTTGCAATGAAGCATGCTCACATGCAGTGAAATACAGAGAATGGAGGAGCCTGGACTATCTGAGTAATGCTGAAAG
>NW_010108557.1:60125-88528 GCF_000699245.1 Pterocles gutturalis | reverse complement strand
TATGTTTGGAGAAATGCTAAAAGGGGGGGGGGGGGGGGAATAAAGAAACCTCTGTCATAAATCAAGTAGTACTGAAGTTCTTCCTTTTTGGTTTAGGTGTAGTTCACAAGGTTCAATTAACAGCAGATCTTTCAGAATCAGTTCCCTTCTTGTTTGTATCAAAAACAAGTTTGTGATAGCATGCATTTGTGTGGAGATTTCTTTATCATACTATTATTTTTTAGAATGAAACTCCGGAGATTTCTGAGGAGACGCGTATTTGTCTTGAGAGTGTTCAATGTAGGAGTGTTACTACATGAAGGAAAGCAAACTCGGGGGTTGTCTGTGTGCTTAAATGCACTGTCAGAGACCTTCCATAATTTAGCACTGTTTTACCAGTGGCCTTTTGCTGTGTTTGAATGTTTTGGGTTTATGTTAATGATGAAAGATAATTAAAAATAAAGCCCAACAGAAACTGTTATGATTGAAATAAAGATGCGGAAAGGATCCAGGAACTATTTTCAGGTCTGTGTTGGTCCTTGCCTTCATGCTGCATTTTTAATTTGCTGCCACAGTCCATCAGGCAGTGTGTACGGACTGCAGACACCCCAATAGTTGTCAGTGGATGAGGGTCCTCATGACTCATTCTGACAGCTAACTTGCACTATCACAGTAATATGGGTTTGAAGCCCTGTTTTATTCTTTAGGTGCAGTTAAAATCAGCTTTGTCTATAGAAGATGTTTTTTTGTTTTTCCTGGGTGCTACTAATCTGCTAAACATTGGGTAGTTCATTTAGCATTGCTGTAGTTTTGGTTGCACTGTCCTTGTGTTTATGTAATCACTATCTTTCTTTTACAGTTTTTGGCACTGGGAACGCATTATGGCAAAGTTTATTTACTTGATGTACAGGGGAACATCACACAGAAGTTTGATGTTGTAAGTATGGCATTATTCAGAATGTGATGTGAAAATGCTGCCATGTATTAAGTAATAAATGAGTTAATGCTCTTGCTACACCTGTAATTTTATTAATGCATTTCATGAACTCCCTCTCCATAACACAAGCAGCATTATATGGTCCTTGCAAAAAGAAGTTACACTGGATGCTTTTGTAATGAGCACATCTCAGTTTACATATAAAAAACTTTCTTTCTGAAGACAGAAGAGGAAATACATATTTATGATTGTAAATGGCTGTTATTAATTATGTACCCCAGAGGCTTGTGACCACCATAAGGCATGAGCCTGCTCATTAGGTGACTGTTGTCAGTTGTTAGTGTGCACACTATCATCTTATCTAGTTGCCACAAGTAATTGAAAATTGATTGATTGCCTTGCTGGTTCAGTTTATCTGCTGCAAATATATAACGCTAGTGTTTTATGTGAATGTTTTGAAGCTTCGACTCTTAAGGGATTGTATTGATTGAAGGAGAAGCAGCAGACATTTTCCTTATTGAGGTTCCTGATATTAGAGGATGAATGAAATGCAAAATTTAAAGCTCTGTTCTAGAGTATTAAATGTTCCGTTTAATTGTGGATATTTGTTGATTTTTTTGTTTTGTTCTGTTTTTTAATATCTCGTTTTCAAATTCCTCATCTTCCATGGGAAGTGGGAGGAAGAGAGCTAGCAATTTTTTTTTTTAAATTCTGGCATTGTCACAAAATCTAGTAGCCAAGCATTGTTTTTTCATAGCAGTGTCGGCACTTGTCAGAGTATCCATCGCAACGTGTGGGCATGTTTGCAAAGAAAATGTGTGTTCTAAAGCTGAGACAGCTAGCTGCATGGGAGGAGTGAAAGGTTTTATGTTTTTGAAAAATCTAGTTATACAATTGTGCAAGGGGGGACAGAAGAAGTCACAGGCAAAACCTAGACTACCTTTTCAACCTTTGGAGGAAATTTTATCTGTAGCATTGGTCAGATTGACAATGATCTTATTGGGTATTAATAAAAGTCAAGCTAATTAGATTCTTCTGGGCTTTTTTAACTTTATATGTTCTGCAGCCCCACAGAGGAGATACTGACTGCATTTCAAAAGTGGAAATGCTTTTGGTATCTCCCTTACAGTTCTAATTACTTTATATGTATGCTGCTTGCTAAAGATGGAGTTTCTTTCTGAAGTAATCTGTTTGGAGCAGGCCAGATTAAAGTGTACCTGAATTATTTTCTTCCATATCTGCAGTAAAAGACTGACTCAAAGATTCACTCAAACGAAGTGGAGTTTTCCTATCAAGTCGGGCTTTAAATGTCTTAGACTTGTATTTGTTCCACTCTGTGTCAGATGCTTGGAAGTGTTCACTTGTACAACTGCCATTTTTTTTTTCCTTAAATGCATCACCAACACCCTGTTCTCCCCTGGTTCCAAAAGGTGAAATCCTCTCCTTTGTGTAAAGATTTAGGGCACTGCCTAAGTGTAGAGCAGGAAACAAGGGGACCTGTTATATACTGAGGACTACAAAACACCTTTTAACACCCACCCACCCAAAACTGCTATTATTTTCTCTGCTTTTCTTTAATAAAAAGTCCTACCAGTGCCTGCTGGGAGGGTGTTTTCTTATGATGAAGTTAAGTTTGGGCTACATAAACCACCTTCTGCTCTACAGTGCTTACTTGGTTGTCCTTTTCCAAGCTTGACCTGCTTCAGGATGAGGATTTTTGTGCTGTGTCATCTTATAGAGATGGCAATGATTTTTTTTTAACCTATTGTTTTAGTACAGACTGCTTTTTGAGGTGAAGCATAGGAAAAATAAATGTTTCTTGGATTCCATTCTTAATGTTTCTGTTTCATTTTGTGATGTACGTGTCTCAGGTGCAACAGATAAATTATATCATGGATCAGGTAGAAAGGGTGCTGCTTTTTTTTTTTTTTTAACGGTTTGAAGAAAAATGTTTTTGATCTAGGACCACTTGCCTTTAAAAGTTTTTGAAGGAACTATTAGGTGTTGTAGAACACAATGGACTGCCTGTGCAAGAAACGAAGCAGCTCTGTGACATCCTTGGCTGCTTAAACAGAACTTTTCTGAATGTTATTGGCTGTTCAACTCATAGGTAGTTTATTCTGAATTGGCTCCTGTATGTCAGAATGTTTTCCTCCTAACCTGAACTTTTCGAGATCTTGGGCTGCAGACTAGAGGCATTGCTATCAAAATGTTTGGTGGGGTGTTCCTTCTGTTCTCTCCTACCCAACACCTGTTTTACTGTCTCCCTTTCTGGGTAATGTGCATTAGAGCATTCCCGTGTTGTAAATCCCAAATAAAACCCTAGGCTTTCTTGAAAAGAGAGGAACTTCTTGAAGTCCTACAGATGCAAAGCATTCCTTGTAAATGTGCTAAGGCAAAGAGTATTATCTCTGGTAGTATTTTCTCTGGTTCTTTGTTGGGTCCAAAACCGAGCAGATTCCTTCTGAGAAGCGTTTCCACTGCTGGAATGGCAGATGTGATTCTGCCTTGAAGTTGTAAATAGGAGAAAGATCTGTTGTTACTAGTTTTTGAAAATTAGTAGTGTATAAAAATTGTTCTGAGTAAATAAAATAATCTCTCATTAAAGAGCAAGCAATATTACCACTGAAATCTTGGAATTCTTTGCAGTGAACAGTGTACCTGGGGAGTGAATCTTACTTTTTTTTGGTGTGTTTTTTTTTTTTTTTTGGAAGAGTCTTTTCAGCAGATGTTTTCTGTCTTATGAGGCAGCAGAAATGAACAGTAAGGATAGCAATGTGAAGCCGTTTGTCTGGAAGAAATCAGTTATGTAATTCAATAAGTTGTTCTGTATTTGAGTCTTTATCTGTATTTTTCAGTTTGTTTTTTTTTTTTTTAAGCCAAGTTGAGGAATAAAAAGCATTAATTACTTTTTTTAATGACACATAAGTCTGCTCAATGTGTAAAAAGAAAAAACAAACCAGAGGCAGGAAACTTTGAAAGTCACTAGGTCTGAAATAGTGTTAACATGTGGAATAAACCAGAGTGGAGAGAGAGGTTTTTATTTTAACCTTTTTAAAAAATTTATTTTAATAGCAAGTTCACATTTATATGTAGAAAATACTATTACTGCTACTGTTGTCCTCTTGATTTCCATTTTTCTTTTCTAATCTCAGGTAACCATGTTCAATAATATAAATGGTCTTGGAAAATAAAGGAATAAGTATTTTGTTTTTCTAGTAATTTATTTTCCATATTGACACACATTTGGATTTGAGCCAAATTATAAAACAGAAATAGGGACTGATCTTGTGGGATTTGCATCATAATTACTGTATCCCGTCTTCAGCTACTGTGAACTTTGAGGGAGAAAACTCACAGGTATGTTGCATAATCTCTAAAATGGCCAATTTTCTACTGATGGCCCTTCTGTTGAAGGCTGAATGCATTTGTCATTTTAAATTGATAAAAACAGCTTTAAAGAAACACTACAATGTAATGGCATCTGCTATTGTAACATGGCTTTTTGGTTTTTGTTTAAAAAAAAAAAAAGGCAAAACCCAAAACTTTTAGGACTTCACTCTGTAATGTCCAATAGGAGCAGAACAATGTGAGTACCCCAAATTGCAAATACAGTCCCTGCTGCTGCAGAGACATAATCACATGCTCTTCTTTGACCCATAGATACTCACAGAGGCTTCTGTGAAGCTAACATAGGCAATTAAAATGTCTCTTCAGAACAGACTCTTGCTCTCATCTTGCTCTTAAAATGCCTGATGCTGGATCCTGTCCCAGGTAGCCAACTAGTCTTTTGAGGTTTGCAACTCCTCTTGTCAACAGCAGTGGAAATACGTGCTTTGAAACTAGTGTGGGCTTTGTTTGGGGAGAGTTGACAGGCAGGAATTTGGGGGCTTTGGCCTTGGGTGGTGCTGGTATCTCAGCAGCCACGCTTGTGCTCTTGTGTGATCCCCCTTTGCTTCTTGCCTAGCATGTTTTTAGCTCTTGCCAGTGTGGCTGTCTTTGACAATGTCAGCCGCCTAAGATGAACTGATACGCATCCTCAAATAACGTATATTTGACAAACTGGTGTTCTCTTGTATTAGGGTTCAGTGCATTGAGTGAGATGAAATGTGTCAAACGCACTGAAAATTATTACTAAAAGGCAACAAGAAGAGGAGAAAAAAAAGCCTGCTAATACCACTGACAAAGGATGAGGCTGGACTGATTCACAGCATGTTAATTCCAAATGCCTCTCCATCTTTCTTTTCTTCTTAGACTGTCGACAATTTATTAATATAATTATTGCCTCAACTGACATCTTGTGGATTAAGGACTTGTAGATATGAAGAAAGCTGTACAAACATGTTTAGTTAAGTAACAGATCAAAAACCTTTCAAAGGGCGGGAAAACCTGCCCCCATTCTGGTCTTCTAGTAAACACCAAGCTTAAAGCAGAAATGGTGGAAAGTCTTGGCTGGTGCCAGCGATGCTCGGTGAGAAGGGGAAATGGCCCCTATTTTACAAGAAGGGGGGATTTAAATGTTTAATGCATCAGAGGTATTTCTGAGGTAATGCATGAGCCTAGAAAACAGTGTAAATAGTGTTTTGAAGCTTCTGTTAGTGCAAAGAAATTGAAGTCCTGTTACCATGCAACATTTGTGAGCTATTCCGGACTGCTGGAATTTCAGAATGATGAAACTTTAAGTAGAGGCCCCTTCTCATAGCATTTCTTTTTACCACTTATTTCTCTCCTGGCCTCACCATTTTTTTTTCAAATTGTCTCACATTCTGTAGTACTAAATATTTCTTTATTTTGTTTTAATGGGAGTGGCAGAAATCCAGAATCACTAGGTCATCTCTGCTACCTTGAAAAATTAAAAGGCGGTTCCTTCCACAGTGGTATTGTTGCCCTTGGATCTGTTAAAGTCACAGCACTTGCCAGCCTCTGGAGCAAGTCTTGCTTCCTTGAAGGTCAGTGGCCTGTTGGTTTTGCTGATACCTCAGCAGGCTGCAAACAAAATGTCAGAGGTTTCTGTTGACTGGATGTGCTTTAGAAAGAGTTTCGTTGCTAACAAGAAAAGTATATTTCCTAATGAAGAAGCAGCTGTTGTTAAGCACTAAATGCTGTTGCTGGAAATGATGCGGAGCCCACTAACTGCTGTGGGAGATAATGCAGCAGCTTTCAATAGGGAAGGGAACTTTTAGCATTTGATTGTATAATGAAGAAGTTACTTTGAATGGAACTTTACATGAGAGTTTAAGACTAAGATGATATAAATGTCACTTATTTTGACAGGCTGCTTAAAATTCCTTGTTTATTACTTTAACTACATCATTTTACTTGTCACTGTCAGACTATGAAAGAAGACTTAGTCAGGAAATGAAATGAAGCAACAGAATTTAGAGTAAAGCTCTGGGAAGCTGTGTGTTAGTATTTGCAGGGTGTCACTGCGCCTGTTAAATTTGAAGCTGAAATCCTGTGTTTTGTACAAACCCAAATATGCTGCTACAAATGTAGACTCCAAAAAACAAGGTAAAAATTAAGGTTTTGAACGGAGGGAGTATCTGTGCAGGGGACAGGCTTCCTGCCCCTCCATGGGATCTCCCACCCAAATGGGTGCTGCCATCCTATGCTTTAAATGCTTGAAGGTAACCCCTTGATCTGCCCAATGGAAAAACTGGAGAAAAGTTACATCCTTTGGGATTTTGCTCTTAAGACTTGAATGTCTACACCCAATTGAATAGCCCTTCTGCCTCTGTCTACCTGTGTTTTCATTTTAACTGCAGATGATTTGGAAATCCAGAGGTTTTTACAGTAATTGTGGGAGTAACTCTGGTGGCCTTCTGAGCCTGGCTTTTTGGATGTTATAAAGGTTTGGAAAGTATGTCCTACGATGTTTATTCTGGTACTGTGCTTATTAGCTTGTTTGTGACCTGGACTGTTTCCAAAGGGAACTGTGGAGCTATTGGAGCTGAGGACCCTTCCTTGGCAGTAATTATGGTGTACCTGGGTCTCTGTCACTGGATGAGAAGCAAGGTAGCTTGCCTACACCAGCAGAAATGGTGGTGACAGGGCCATTATTCCATAGGTCTAGAAAAGTTTCTTGTCTGACATCATGGAAACCAAAAAACCTCTCATAGATGTTTTGCACTGTCATCTTTATATCCACTGTATCTGACTTTCCTTTGAAGGGGAGCATTGCTTAAATTTTTACTTAAACAAAGAGATCAGATAGATGTGGCAGGTATTTTTTATTACTAGAAATGTTGCTTGGAGTATGGATGAAATATGGGAGTTTAAAACAATTGTAATGTCATGTATGATTTTTATAAGCTCAAAACTGAGGAAAGCATGTTCATTTCATTCAATTCTTCTTTCAAGCTTGTAGCTTGCAATAACTCTGTATCTTAGTGCAGAATAATGTAAAAAGGTTATGTAGGGGAATGGGTCCAGCTACAGAAGGGCTTGTGTGGTCCAGACAGTTATTTCTTGAATGCTGTTAGCTCATACGAGTCAAATGCATGCTTCTGAAGTCACAAACAGCAACATGTATATGATCAATGAAATTTAATTTAGTTTATACTATAAAGACTATGTACTTCATGAGCTGTTTCTGGGACTGCAACTGATTCTTCCTTCACTTTTGAACTTTTCACTAGCAGCTGTGTTGCCCATGTACCTTCACTTGATAAGGATGTCAGCTCCATCCCTAGACTGAATGATCTTTCTACAACTTCTTTACTCTCCAAAAGCATATTCTTTTTCCTCTTTTTTTTTTTTTTTTTACATAGAAGTATAGGAAGATGTCTCCTTTTTGTTCTCCATTATCAATCACTTTTCTACAGAGTAGGTATCCTCTTGTCTGTCAATTGCATTTCATGACCAGCTCTAAAGATATTACATTTAAGATACCTTAGCAGCCCTCTTTAATGTCTCTGATTTCAGTAAGAGTTTGTTAATGTCACCTCTTAATTAGGTAAGGGTTGTGACTGAGTACTCTTTTGTCGCTATCATCTACGCATAGCAAGTGGTTCAATTTCTCTTGACTGGGTAGGATCCTATCATATTCTGCATGTTTTCGCAAAAAAAAAAAAAAAAAAAAGTTGAAACCTGGAAGATTCTAGGGGGAAAAATATCTCATTGTAGGAGAAAGCTAAACATGAAGGACATTACTATAGTATTTGGTCGATGAAAGGGCAAAGTTTCCAGTGTTGTTTTTTCTTTTCTTATCAGACCTTGTAGGAACTCTGAGTCTATTTTTGTGAAAGATCAAGTAGAGGACCTTACTGTAGTTCTGCTAACTGAGTTTACATGTGGCATTTTCAAACATTTTGGAACACAATTAATTGTGACACTAAGCAGAAACCTCAAAATCATCAAAGCAATTATTTTTTTTCTTTCAAACTCTTTCACCATCCAGGTTTCATAACATTTGCTGTTTGAATGCATGCTACATCTTGTATTTATTTCAAAAATGTTATTTGTGTTTGCAACTGTTACTGACCTCCTTTTCTCTAAAAAAACACCCTATGCACCTTTGTTAGGCAACAAACTTTATTTGCTTTTAAGAAAAACACAGAAACATAGTTTCTAATGTCAAAGACATATTAAACAACCACACACAATAACATTTTTTTCATCTCTGATTTAAGCAAGGATTACTTTTCTACAGCTTCTTAAAAGAAAGTCTCAAAAAGACTCCTGACAAATTTCAAGCAACTGTTAAATAGGGAACACACTTTTCTGTGCCTTCCAGAGGCTTAGTCCCTGACAGGAAAACCTGGATGCTGCTGAGTTGTTCTGTCTTTTATTACTTGCTGGTATTGGAAGAACCACAGATTCTCACCATCAGGGCTGTCCCTGCCCTACTGGATACTTTCTGGTTTGACCATGTGATGTTGACTGATATGAGACATATGTTCAGTGATTCACTGCTTCCTTTTTCCAGTCATTTCAGAAGCATATTGTGACACATTTGTGTCATACCCCCTCTAAATGCTCTTTGCTGATATATAGCTGGACCACTGGGCCAAGTTGCTGTGGAGTTTTTATTAGCAGCAATGAAACAGCTAGTTTCAGGTAGCACTGATGAAGCCTTTTCATAAAAGTCTGATAACACAGACGTGGGTTTTCTAAACCCTAACAACCTTTAAAAGCACAGGGAGAATTTGGAAGGGTTTGATTTCTAAGAAGATAGTATACTGCTGATTCCTAGAGCTGTTTTCCTTTCAAATGGCGTATTATACCTGGATGGCATTTTCCTCTATACGGAAGGCAGGCACTTGCGTGCACGTATACAATATAATAGCAGTTTGCTTGTCAGAATTATTCAGAGTTCTGGCATTAATAAAATATTATTTACATTAGAAAATGTTTTCCTAGTTAGAAAGTCCAAAGCAACTGAGTTCTGGAGGACAGTGTTTTTTATCCAAGTTGACATTAATGATGGAGCTACAGCCCTTTGTTTCCATTAACAATAAAAATGCAGCACTATTAAAAACACAGAATGACATAACAGGGACTTAATATGATGAACAAAACATGAAGGCAAAACTAAGTATTTTCCCCATGGGGTCTAACATAGTATTGATAATGAACTCTGTGAATCTAATAGAGACTCCTTTCTGAAGGATGAGACTTACTTGTTTTAAAAGACACGACAGTGTGTATGGCAGTTGTTTATTGCACTTCTGAAGGAATGCTAAGCGGGGCCAGTCCAGATTTGACCACTCTTGGGTATTAATACTCTGAGTGGCTGCTGACAAAAGTAACTGCTGTCAAGCTGACCATCTCCACTGTGGTGCTGCTGAGGAAGCTAGTCCTACCCAGTGTCCTAGGACACAGAAATAAAAGTATAAGAAATTTTGGAAATCAGTATTTTTGTTGTTGGAAGGGTCGTCACTGTAACCCTAAACTGGCTGCTAATTGAAGTCTGTAGTTGCTTCAGGGCTTGGCAGTTTTGAAGACAGGAGCTGTGAAATGTGAGCAATGTAGAGATGGAGGGATGAATGAATCTGTCTGTTTGCTTTTTTGATCTGCTTTGAATAAGGTTTATTATAAGCAATCATGTCTACACTTCGCTGGTATTGAAATAGAGCCTCTTTGTATGTAAATGCATTGAGGAAGGTGCACAGGATCAATTCATCTTCACACTCGGCTTTCCGTCTCTTACTGTCACAGTGGGGATATGGCACACAATATGCCACTTGCAGTAAGTTACAGTGCACTTCATGATCCATAGTTTCTACTTGTGTGAGTCATCTCTTCCCTCTCCCCCCATCTTTTTGATTTGCAGATATTTTTAGGATCCTGTCAAGAATCAGACACCCAACATTGATCATTGTTGAGTATCTCTGATGGGTTTGTGAGACTTTCCCAGATGATATAATTGCAAATAAAGGAAGTTCCAGAGCTGGTGCCCAAAGAGAACACAATCAGGAAATGTATTTATTATTGCGTATAGCAGTGACTTGGCATAGATATATGCCAATCTATACCAGTGTTGGTAACTGAATGCTTGCATGGAAAATGGCACTTTAGCTCTAGCTATTGGCTGAACTTCAGCATTGATCACCCAATGTAATATTTAAATATGCCAGGGATATGACTAGTTACGTCATGTTCAGTTAGGAAAGGGAATTCCTTCCCATATAATATTTCTGCTTCTGTCTGATTGCATCAGTGAGAGATCTTTTCATTGATTTCCGTAGCCATCAGGTTGGGATCATTGTCTATAGTAGAATGATTGACAGGCTAAAATAACTGGAAAAAATACTTAGTGCCATTTTTAATTGCAAGAGCTGATAGAAGGAAGAAAACTATGTGGTTGTGGAGAAAATAATAGCTACATAATGAAATGTATGGAGAAGCAGGGATGCTAGGCTCCGTGTGGTCATGTCCTCTGTCCCTCAGAAGAATAGTCAAGAGCCTGTTTGCTGCTTTAAAAATTGCTTGGTCAAAGCACCAATAAAATAATCTCCAAAAAGAAAACCTGTCCTGACAAGGACTTGCACTGTATGACCTGGTTGGCTTCTCTCATCAGTCACGTCTCTGAAATCTGGCTTATCAAGGAATGGAGAAAAGTTTCATACTTTCTACTTCAGGGGGTAGAATTCTACAAAATTCTGTTAAATACACTAGTGACAGTGGTGGTGGTATTCTGTTAGAAACAAGCTGTGAAAGCACCCCAGTAAGTTTCATCCTTAGAGGTTTAGATGTGGTTTTTTTTGATTTTTTTCTTCAAAGCCCAATTTATAATTCAGTACCCAGTGTGGAAAACTGATGCGCGGTGATGAATTCTCCAAGTTCATTGTGCTTGGGGAGCTGTTCTGAAAAGCAAGCAGTTAGAGGAATCAGCGAGGTTAGCCTCCAGACCACCTGGTATAGTCTTCTCCCATGCTATGGTGGGTCTTCTGAGGAAGGTTTGTGTAGTCATCATCACCTACAGCCCTTCTTCAGCCCTCCACCTGTCCTTCAGCACTCCCCATGGCTGGGTGATGGGGAATATTGCTTCATATTCTCAGATGGCTTTAATACACAGATAGCAACACAGAGGCAGGCTTAGGATGTACCATCGTGGAAGCCCTGCAGTTATAGAGTGGATGGTGAAGGAGACCTGGGAGAGGAGGAAACGAAAGTCATTTGTTTACTTTGGCACAGAGCTCCCAGGAGGATATCTACTTACACATCAGTGTTTTAATAGAAAAGAGATTCTATTTTGGATCCATCAGGAATTAGCTAACAGTTAAACTCTGCCAGGAAGCAGTGTAGGTTTTCAATGTAGATTTGTTTTCACTAATAGTTCCATCATTCCTAGACAAGCATTCTGATTATCTAGAAACTACTACAGATTTAGGGAGATCACTTGTTAATTGTTTTCCTTTTTTTTTTTTTTTCTTAGTCCCTGTAGTTGACAAACAAGATTAAGGGATTCACTGATGTGGAAAATATTGAAATCACTGTAGGCTTTTTGGTCTTTCTCACTTTCTCAGGCTATATATGAGGGTTTTCTTGTCCTCGTATTCCCTTAGTTTTAGACAAGCTTTTGAGATCTTTCTTTTTTTGTAGGCAAGGTCTGCCTTCCTGCAGACAAAATAAAAGTTGATGTTGTTACTGTTCTGTGTCCCAGACCATGTCACTCTCTCCAGCTTTCCCCCCTCCCTTTTCTTCCAACCAATATAATCTCCCATTTTTCATTTGGAGAATGACAGATTCAAGAGTGTTATAGGAAAAGCACTGGAGCAGGAATCCTTACTTATCAGAATTTGGCTGACAGTATTGTTGAACAGAACCTCTTTGGTGTGTATTTTAGTAAATTTTAATCAAATGAAAATGTAAGTGTAGTAAATTCAGAGTATACTACTTCTATGGCAGGCTGTAGTGAAAAGCTTATTCTGTAACTCTTAAAGCTGCCTTTTCAATTTGAACCTTTGTGTTACTACGTTATATTTCTCAGTTGGGTATAAACACATGGGTACGTGTGTACTTTTAACTTCTTACAGGTAAACCATGATACAGCATCAGAATTTGCTTTTGTGAGCTGCTTTTCCCTCTGTTGTATGAGTAAAATTCTACAAATATGCAAAATATGTGTAAGTCAGTGCAGCACTGCAGCATTTGGGGCGAGAAAAGTGCATGGGATCAATTTCTTCCTGTTAAAGGTAGTTCCTCAGTAAAAGAAATCTCTGGGCATCAGTGTTTTGAAGTCAAAATAGATGGGATAGACAACATGTAATAACATGCAATACACTTGTGCTGTTGCACACCTTCCTTCTTTTTTCTTTTTTCTTTTTTTTTAAGTAGGTGAAGACACTCTCACCATCAGGTTTATTTGCTGTCACCTCCCAGCACTTCCCAAAATGAGAAGGTCCTGAAAAATAGAAATTATAAGTTAGGGAAATCAGGCTTTCTTCTAGGTGGGCTGAAGGTATCATTTTGGATTGAAAGGCACCCTTGGAGAAAGAGAATATGCAGTACTTGCTTAGGTTAGGTTTTTTGCCAAGTATTAAGGGTGTTGTCTGTTTGTCATAATTCATTGGTGTCAATGCGTATAGAATGATTTATGGATGAAAAGCTGAAGAGCTGGGGCTCTATTCAAAGCAAGCTCTTCATCCTACCTAGAGCAAGGCTTGTACTTTGAGAGGATCTTAGCTATGACAGTAACTGAGGCAGTTTCTGTTGACAAATCCATGGTGGAAATAATACAAACGTAAAAACATAGTTCTTACTCCAGGGGGCTAACGTTTTAAGCGGGGGGTTGGTTGGTCATAGTGCTGTACATTGGAGTTTCACGTGCCTGTTTATGTGAATGTCATGCAGATGGGAATACATGAATAAATGAAAAATAGGCACTTGTAGGAGACAATTTTTTAATTTTTTTTTTTTCTGTTACAATTCAAACTCTGTATACATACAATTTCCCTTAAGTGTGGAGAGCAGCTTCATAGCGGTTATGTAGATTCAGATTGATGTCAATGTAGCAGGAAAGACCTATGGATATTTTTCTTCTTTAGATATATATATATATATGAGTGTACGTATAAATAGATAAAAATGTTTGGGTTAATTTAGGAAAAGTTTCTTCTAAAAGAATGGGCGAAAGCACTGCTTAAATGGGACGTATTTGCAATGGGAGGCTCTGGAAGTAAAATGAGCTTTGCTGTAAGTATGATCGAACACTGCTTTGCTTTTCACACTCCTAATGTGTGTATTGCTTGCCTGCTAAGCGGGGCTAAAAGGCATGAAGTCACAGGCAACTATTAAAACGTTTAGATTCCTAGCTAGTAAATATTGCATTTCTCACAGAACTGGAGTGAAATCCAGTCTTATGTTTCTTGTTCATCCACTTCGTATCCATTGGGATGCAGCATTTGTGAAAGAATCAATTATCCATTTGTTAGTCAGAGGAGCTTTACAAATTATACATTAGCAGATTGATTTCTCGAGTTCACCACTGGGGGACTGGTGGTATAAGGTGGGTTGATGATGAGTGTCAGGGGAGAAGGAGTTGCCACAAAGAACACAATTAAAAGAAGCTTTCTGAGTGGCATGAATTTACTCCTAATTGAAGAGCTGACATAATCCATACTAAGTGCGTTTATTTCAAGCATTTTACATTAGGTAAGTGATTATCAAGTGAGGTGTGTTTGCTGGTAGGTACTTGATTTTCCTTTCCTTTGAATTTAGGATTTTGCAAAAGCTTG
Source organism: Pterocles gutturalis (assembly GCF_000699245.1). Taxonomy (NCBI): domain Eukaryota; kingdom Metazoa; phylum Chordata; class Aves; order Pterocliformes; family Pteroclidae; genus Pterocles; species Pterocles gutturalis. The sequence continues at coordinate 74,431 of NW_010108557.1, read as the reverse complement.
CATTTAGATCTTTATGTGCAAGGTGCCTATTGGCTTTTTCTCCCTCTCCCTAAACTTTTCTTTCTTCCATTAAGGTAGCATTTTTTCATTCTCTAGTGTCAGCTTGACATTATTGATTTTGAACAGTCAAACTTACTTACGTTGTCCGGAATTCCAAACATGTCTCCATCAGAAAGAAAACTGCACCTAATAGAAATTCAGCTGAAGGCGTTTCTTCTGTCTTTGGCAGTACTTGCACACTTTATAAAATTCTGAAGCTGTTCCCTGCGTTAATCATTTCAACGTATTTTGTTCCCTAACTAGCAGGATCCTCCTTACTGCCAGATTTGAATTATGTTGCTTTAGAAATACTATGTGTGTTACTATTATTTATATAGTACTGGGAGTAATGTTGTGACCACAAAGAGCTTGTGTGTTTTTCCTTGTGTGGCCTAAAGCTAGGGGTCCTGATTAGGTTAAAAAAAATTACCTTAGTGCTAATTAAGTAATTATTAGTAATTTCCTCAGCATTTTAGATGCACCTGCCTGTGGTTTTATGGCATGGGGTTTGAGTAGACTATCTATTAGATGAGTAATATTTACATGGATGATGTGTTCCTAATTTTTAGATTTGATATTTTGACTTCAGATTGCTGTTGTAATTAATAATATTTTTTTTTAAATATGATGCCTGTAAATTTGGACAGGTTTTTTCCCCCACTCATTTAAAATACCTTTAAAACAGTCACCTGACCAAACCCCAGAATGTATCAGATGATACCTGATACCAGCTGTATCAGATGATCAGTCCTCCAGATTTTTCAACCTGTAAAGGTGGATGTTGCAGGAAGGGCATTTATTCTCCATACTGTAAACCCAAAGCTATTTTCTTTTGCCAGGCAAATTAAACTCTTCAGTGAGTTAGCTGGAATAAAGTTTAAAAAACCCAGAAGGGAAAGACAGTTGTAATTCTGTGGCTGAGTTGATAAAGTTTAATTAAAAAAAAAAAAAAGGCAGGGTGGGAGGGGGTAACACACAAAATTATCTGTGCTCCTCTTTTCTGAAATACCAAAATTATCCACAGGGTGTTGGGAGAGTACAAATACAATAAATTTGAAATGGTAAGTAACTTTGCTGACTGGCACAGAGATGTATTCATAAAAAAAAAAAAATTGTTATGGAAAGATGAACTGGAGCTGATTCTAGAAGCTACACTGGTTTAGATAACATATGCACCAAATTTATCTGTGGTCTTTTATTTCTGATTTTCTGGATAGTTTTCATATAAATCTTAAAGAGCTTTTCAGTGGAATGTAGTTCTGGAGATGGTAGGCTTGACTGTTAGCTCTGAACAAAACCCTGGCATAAGCTATTCTTGACGGAACTTTATTTTATGTTCTTTCTGGAACACATAATATTCAGCCTTGCCTGTTTTTAAATTCATGGTTTATCGTCACTTTCTGAGCCCCATTGAAAGTTCTGACTGGTAAAGTCAGTGAACAGGCCAACAGTGCCCATTCAACTTGGCTGCTAAAAAAAAATTACTCGTGTGTTTGACTTGCCTTGCGTACATCATCTAGAATAGTGTCTCCTGTTGGAACTTAGCTGGGGGTTTGTGTAAGTGAGCAGGTCTGCTTTTAGGTACATTTATTTGTCTTCCCTCATTGTCATCTGTGTATAGTGCAGAACACAGGAAAAAAGGAATTGGAGAAAGGAAGAGTTAAAAGCAACTGATAGAAGTGTTGGGCATGCCAAAGGCTTGTAAGAAGTTGCCAGTTATATACAGTGTTATGAAATACTGTATCATCAAATTTCTACTTTCTGAAGTATTGCGCATGATTAGGGAAAATGCAAATACTGCAGAATCACCTTTTCCACTACCGACAATGTTCTGCGTGTATGTAAGGAGAGGTTTTCCCTCGCTAGGCACTGTTGGGTTACCTGAGTGCAATCACACCTTGAATCTCCAAAGGATGCCACATGGCTTTCAAACCATAGCATGACAGATAAATTCCATCACCCTACTCCCTGTCTTTAACTCTTCTGTGAAGATAACTTACATAGTCTACCTTGCCTACTTCCTGAACTTTTTTTTCAGTGTCAAACCTTTTCAAAGCCATTTGGCAGCAAAATGGGAATAGGACAGAGAGTAGGATTAAGCTGTCGACTCTTGTGGTGTGTCCTGCTTTTTTTTTTTTTTTTTTTTTTTTTTTTTTTTTGTCTTGGGCTTTGTTGCAGTAGAGTATCTCCGAGAAGGCACATCACACAGGAGTGCTGCTAGATTTGCTGTTTCTGTCATGTCAGCCCTGATGGCAGGTGTAGGTGCTGGAGAGGTGAGAAGAATGTGGCCAACTGAATACTGTACCTTAGCATATGACCCTGTGTCAAGGTGGGGCTATTCAAGATGGACTTTTTGCCTTTCCAGTTGCAGACTAATAAAAGAAGAGAAGAACCTTTGTGAGAAAGTTGTGGTGGTAATAGCAAGTTAGATGAAGCCCAGAACAAAAAACCCTGCCACTTCCATGATGAACTCTGTTGAACTTTCTGTGCTTGTCCTTTCAGGGGGCCAGAGTTGTTTCTCATTGTAGAGGAAATGGTAGAGATGTGCTGGCATTTTTTTGTTGTTGTTACCCTAGACAGAGACAAAATCTTCTCTTGCGCCTTGATGAGCGAAACAGAGGTTTAGAAAGGCATTCTCAAGGTAAGGCAGGAATAAAAGTGTGTGCTACCAACTTTTATGAAGCTTCTAGAAAGTGAGACTGACGGCTGACGTTGCTTGCCTCTGCCTCACTTGACATCCTCCAGTCCTGGAATTAGCCAGCTGTGTATGTAGCATTGGCAAATCAGGCTATTGCAAGGATGTGGGCAATACTTCTGGAGCACAGAAGTCAAGGAAAGTTATCTGAATTCTTCCTTGGCAGTGCACTTTTTGGCAGACAATGCACAGCGGAACGACCACTTTGATAGGCAGTGATTGTGAATTTCTATGTAGCATTTTACGGTGACACAAAGTTGAGACGAAGAGTGATGTCTCCTGCACGCAAGAAGTGGGAAAGCAGAAGGGCTGGCAGCATCCTTTTCCCAACTCATCAGGCATCTGTAGCAGTGCAGGGCTTGGTTGTTCAACCTTGATTAGAAAAACTTCCAGAAAATGAAATGTGATTTGGGCATGTATTCTTGTCAAGGTGGAAGAGAGGAAAACTTCATTTCCCTGAATTGGAAATTTTGTGCATGAAAGATTATGGGGAAAAGCTTTCCAAAGGCTGTGAGAAGACCTCAGTTTATCTCCTGTAGATAGTCCATCTGGATAGTGTGTTACTTTTTATGATGTACTTTTTATGTGATTCCAACTGCCATAGTGCATATAAGGACCTGTGATAATTCAGGCACATTGTGTGACATCTAATGTGACCCCACGACTATAGCACTGTTCCGATGACACTTTCTTTTCACACAAGCATATGATGGATTTTTCTTTTATCATGCTCAGGACCACAGAAGTGATCTATTTTGTGGTTTAATCTGTTCAAAATTTTATGAGAGTAAGAAAAGTTGTTCTTAAATGTGTAAGAGAGACTTGCTTGGGTGAAGATTCTTCAATGATGCTTGAAATGATGAGGTATGTGGTACAGAGGGTGAAATCAGGATCGTGGTACGTAAGAAGGTTCTTGGTACTTGAATATAATTGGATGGGGTTTTATACACATGAAGGTATGCATTGCATCACCCAAATGATGTTATAAGCTATTCCTCAGTACTTAAGGATAGATGTTTAAGCTAAAGTAAAGAGTAACAGATGCCGTATAACCTTGTAAGATTAGAACCAAAAGTATATCTGGATAGGGAAAAGAAAATTTATTTAATTGGGGCAGTCTTCAGGTTTTTCTCCGTATTCATCTCGGAATGAGTACACCTATGTTGCACTTCAATACCTTCTAGTACTTGCTTCTGAGAACACTCTAGAGGCAAAAATGAAAGCAAGAGAAGGAATTTGAAGGAAGAAATAATTGCCAGCATTACCTTCAGACCGAACCAGAAGAATTTTCAGTTGCCTTGTTGCCTGTATGGTCAGCATGTTTTCTGCTGAGTTTTGGTAGCAGGAGAGGTTCTTAACTGTGGTGTGCAGGCACCGATGCTCGAGGTCTGGGAGCCTGGCACCTCACGAGAGCTCCAGAGCCCTGAGGCACGTAACTGCAAAAAAATGTCAAACTTCTGGGTTAAGAAAAAGGCTGGAAAGAAGGCTGTCTTTTGGCATTGTCATAGAAATACCTATTCCGTGGGGTTTTTTCATTCATGCAACTAAACATTACATAACCGTTAACACATTAATCTCAGGAAGTGTGGGGTGTGTTAAAACACATGATTGGTGATGTGTCTTTAAAGTCAACTTCAGAAGTCTTCTTTCTTTCTTTTATTTTCTTTCTCTAGAGCCCAGTGAAGATAAATCAGATCAGCCTGGATGAAAGTGGAGAACACATGGGTGTTTGCTCAGAAGATGGCAAGGTACCACCAACCCATTTCTATATTTAGTGAGGTAGCAGGTAGTCCTCAGTGTTACACCTGAGATAATTCTGATACCTGTGGCATTAATTCCTGCATTTAGCACCACCGCTTTGACCATCCATTTTGAGAACTGAACTCACCTTTGAATACTCAAAATTAAAGTCAAATATATTTTGCACAAATGTGCCGTAGGAAAAGTAATTACGAGAATGTCAATAATGTAACTGGTATTAAGCTGATTAACAGCTGTGGCAGGAGGACATGTCACCTTAATCATTACTGCTGTGCCAGTTATACTTCAGTGACTACTCTGCTGTTCCTGCAAGACAGTAGTTTAATGCCTTTCTGCTATAAATCCACAAAATTGGATTTTGTGGGCATGATTTCTGTGGGCTGGTGGTTTTCATTTTCACACAGGTTATGAATGTTTCTCTTGAATTATAGAATCTTTTGATAAGCAATCATAGTTTATCAGAAGAATAAAGTGTCTTACAACAGCCACATTAAATAAATGTAAAATCAATATATGTACAGTTTCCTAAAAAACTGGCACCTACTTCCTTGACTGAGGACATATATCATTTGTGCAGTGTATAACTAACAATTATCAGTGCTTCTCTGGAATGTTGAGCTGTGACATTTAGTGGTTTTGGTGATTGATTTTCCACTTAAAAGAATGTCTTTCTTTGTTTTTAAGTCGATGGCAGTCTTTTCTAATGTTGGTTTGCAATGATAAAATTCTAATGCACAGGATGTATTTAAGCTTCTTTTTAAATAGAATGCTCGTATACAAATGCAGTGCATTAAAAATAAGTTAAATAATTTCTCAATATCTATCTGACTTACTGAGGGGAACATTTCTTATAGAGTAGACATAGGAGGAGGAGGAATGTCAGTGATCCTAATGGTTGGTATCCCATTCAGTAGAAGTTCTATAAATTAAAAATAAAATTGGATCTTGCAGTAGGCAAAATGGGGAAACAACCCCTTTAGACTGTTCTTTTTTCTTCCAAATAAGGTTTTTCCTCAAAAGGCAAGCAAGCAGTTTATGTATCCAAGCCTTTTTGTTTTTCAGAGATATCTTGATGTCAGTATCTTGACACAGTAATTGGGATACTAGTGCCTATCAAAGTGGGTTGTAGAATTTTACAGCCTGTGAGAAACACAGAGAGTGTCCTAATTGCCTAAGCAAGATAAGGGAAGGGTCAGTAATTGTGCAAGGTAATAAAAATGTTGAGCTAGCATTGTTGGTTTGGGTGTTTTGAATGGTGGGGGGAAGGAAGCACTTGCTGAAAGGTCTCCTGGGATGTGACTGTGGATTACTGACTTGAAATACGTATGTTGCAGTGAGACTACAAGCCGTGCACATTTTTGATATGTTAAATTAATATTAAATATATATGTTTGATTTCAGAAACGTTCAAAAATCCGTAATCCCTACTCTGCTGTGGCTGTATTTGGAAAGACCTCAATACTTTAAATAATTAATCTGTTTTCATTTAGTGAAATAGCTATTGTGGACCCAGTAGGTGACATTATGATGTGCTATTCAAGGCAGTCTAAACTATGGTCCTCAAGCCAGGGCTAATTCTGGTAATGTTTTTGACGCAGGGCTGGAGTTTCGCATATTTGCATTCACAGAGCCCAGGAGCGTTGATGCTTCACCATATTCTACACTGAAAAGCTCATCTGGAGATTTGAAAGGTCTGGGTGTTTTAGAAGTTAGACTTTCCACTTGACCCAGAAGGGTGTGTCTCTGAAAGTATCCACCCCTAAAATGGGTGAAAACACATAATTGTGTGTTGTGCTACTGTATAAGAAAATGCCAGAAATTCCTGGCCAGATAATGTAGCACTTGTAGGTTCTGGGTCATAACAAAAGTGTAACTTTACACTCCATATAGCTCTTCCCTTACCACAGTGGGGGTGTTCATATTGTAAGAAGTTAAGCACTTGTACAAGTGGTTGCAAAGTTGTCATTAACTCAGAACAATAAGTAAAAATAGTCAAGTTCTTCTTTTAAAAAAAAAGAAAAAAGTAAACCAGCTTAGTTTTCTTAAATCAGTTTTAAACCAAAAAAGGGGTATAATAAAAAGACCTGTGAATTTTGAGCCAGCTGGGCTGTTGCAAAGTGTTTTCTACCAATTCATGAGGATACGTTCTCTAGACCACTGCAAAAGATTTTTCACTAGGCAGGGAGTGCATTTTCCCATATCAAACTGGATCCGATATGAAGGAGGTGGCAACCATTTGTTTTCTTGAAGGAAGGCCTTATGATGCCCTTCTTCATATCTGTCCTGCTGTCTGATGTATTTTATTTTACTACTTTTTTCTTTCTTTTCCTGCTCTCAAACTAGATTTTGGACTAGCTACGTTGACTGGGGTGGGGAGGGAAGGCATAGCAGCACAGTGCAATTCTCTGACCTTCTTTTCGGGTAGCACCCAGACTTGATGTCAAAACCTGGCACCTGTATGTCCTGCAAGGCTGAAAAGTGCTTTGGGAGCCACTTGCGGCTTTTCTGTACTGCACACTTGTTTCTTTGAAAATCTTCCTTGCCAATGGACTCACTGCAGCTGGTCACCACTGGCACGGAAAGGAACAGAAATTGGAACTGCCACCGCCACTGTAGTCTGGCTACTGGCTGGGGAAAATGGCTGGGTGTGGAAATATTAGGGTATAAGAGGAGAATTCTTGTGCTGGAATAAATAGAAGGGGAGGCAGGCTTGTAGGTTCAGAATTATAGAGGTTTTTTAGGTTAGCTTTTTGCCTGCTTGTATGCTGTCCTGAAAAACCTGGATCCAATTCCTAATTTTGCTAAAGCTCTCTTATGTCATTACGTAACAGTAATATAATTTGCACCCTTATTGGCTTGTAACATTTTTATACGAAGAAATAGAAATTATATTGAAAATCCAGATGCTTCCATGTTTTAGTGTCATGTTTAGTGCCTACAACAACTTTTATGTTAAGAATATTCATCACTTGTTACACTGATAATTTTTCAAGAAATGTGTCTTGGAGATAAAATATGTTTGTTTTCCTGTCTTTTGATCACTGAAGTTTGGCTGCTTCTTCCACACGTGGAAGCAAAGAAACAGCTAAGTTTGGATCCACTGAACTGGTGGGTTCTGGATATTTAAAATCAGAGAGGACTAGCAAAATGTAGTGGACTCTCATCATGAAATCCTTTTTCCAGCTGCCCAAAAACATCATGAGCTGAGTAGGAATGGAAAGTAGAAATAGATAAATCCAATATAGGTTTGTAATATCAAAAGAATCACTTTCCCTCTGAAGAATAAAAGACATTAGGAAGTAATAAACTGTTATATGGTTTCCCTAGAGTAAACATCATAACATCTATTTTATGCTGAGTTGTTTTTTCCTCTTTAGTTAACTGGCTCCATTTTGTTTTCATAGTCTTAAAGGAATATCATATTTCCATGTTTGATTCAGTATTATGAAAATGTTGAAGGCATTGTTGCTAATGTTAATTTTGATTAATTAGTTTTAATTTGAAAGGGCTGTTTTGTCATTTTTGAGGATTTTGCTTCCGTGGAATTGGCAATGTTGTGTTTTAACCACATCTATTCTTTTTCTTCCTCCTTTCAGCTCTCTGTCTTATTCTTTCTTTGCTCTCTTTCTCATTTTGTTTAGTCTGTTGCATTGGATATGCTGTGCCAACTGATGAAAACAAAAACCCAGGAAACAAAAATCCTCTAGACATCAGCCCGAAGGTTTTCTAGGCTTACAGCCAGGCCCAACTCAAATAAAACCCTTTGGTTGGCTTACATAATCACAGCTTTACAATGCATCTCGCTGTCTCCAAATATTGATTTTCCAATCCTTTGGAGCGGTAGCTCGGCTCTACACAGTGCATGCAGCAGTATTTTTAAAGCATGTTGTTAGAGGGAGTGTATTCGCTAATGAGTAATGGGCAGAGCTGATAATGCTGCTTAGGAGATGTATCCAGGAGACAAGCTTGAAAGGGAGATGAGGTGGTTTGTGGTGTTTTTAACTTCACTGAGATTGCTGAACTTTGAGCCACTCTGAGGATGGCTTATTCCTCTTGTAGTTGAAGTCTGATTTTTTTTTTTTTTTACTGTCTCCTTGAGTCTCTGCAGGAATTTTGGGGGTTCTTGTCCTCTGAACTGATCTTTTTAGAGCCGTTAAGCCTCACTTTTTGTGGCCCATTACTGGTATTTACTGGCTTTGTTCTGAAGATCTCTGTCTAGTGGTTTTAAATTTTTTTGTTACTATTATTTTTTTGTTTCCCTCCTGAAGGAATCATAATGGGGATGGGGAGAGAGAAAAAAACAAGGTTAAAAGATCTCTTAGATATTTGTGTCCAACTTATTGAACATGCAGAGCAGAGTTACTGAAGGGATTATCTTTCCCAGATAATAAGGATGAATGACTAAACCTATCTGAGAACCTTCTAAAGTAGATTTGCTGTCAGATAGTTTTCTTTTGATTGCTCCACGGGATGCTCTTTTCTCTTCCTTCTCACACCAGCAGTGTCTATTCCTGCTAGGTGATGTTGTTCCAACAGCTTCTGGCAGGCCATGGAAACCTCTTAAAATCATAATGAAAAAGCAAACCAGTTATTATTAAATTATATTATCAATTACTAATTCCTGGCTGTAAGTCTTCAGCCCTATTTTACTCCTAAGGTCTGCAGGAACTGAGTTGTCACCTGTCTCATCTGAGAACTAAGGAAGGGAGTGTTGCGTGTTGGATGAAGAGACATGAGCCTCAAAGAGGGTTGTACTTAGAAAAAGTTTAAGAAACCCTATTCCGTAGTCATAGCATCTAAGTCTAATAATCTTTCTTAACACTTGATACCTCTGTACCTGTTCTGTAAGTAAAGGGAAGAAAACATTTAAAAATCTGTTAATTCTGTTGACTGTAGAAATATGCTTCTTTGGTTTGTTTTGGTTTTGTTTTGCTTTTAATGTTAAGCCTTCTTCAGATGGATTAATTCTGATATATATTCTGATGGCCTATGGTTAAAACTTCAATGCTGACTCTTAAATGTACTGAGACATCAACATAGATGAGAAGGGAGGAATCTCCAGAGAGAGACATTTCCAGTGGTCATGGAACAAAACAAAATAGCACTGAATGCACTTGGGAGGAGGAGAGGATGCCAAGAAATGTATGGGACTCGGTTTTTAGACTAGTTTTACTTTATTGTCACAGATTTTTTTTTTCTTATGTAAACCCTGTATTGCTTGGAGGGGAAAAAAAAAATCCTACAGTTCTTTCTCAGAAAGGAAGAGTTTTTAATTTATCTTCCCCTGAATGTTATTATGTTGCTCTTACCCTACTTAGGTCAGTATCTGTTAAACAGATTTGATCAGCCTAAAGCGAAAAGAACTTGTGGTTTTTGCTGTGTTTGTAACAAAAAAAAATAAAAGAAAAAGATTCAAATAAGTACTTTTACACTGCTGAAAATATTTAGAGATATGCCATAGTAGAAGCCCAGGTTGTCTGAACTAACACCGAATTGTTAAATATGACTTTTTTTCCTTTAGGAAAAAAGATGTACCCGTCAACATTAAAATTAATCTTCTAGATGTTAGAGATTAACATTGACCTTTAATTGTCAAGTGGTTATTAGGTAAATATTTCTGGTTTTTTATGTGCTTCTTCAGGTGCAGGTGTTTGGATTGTATTCAGCAGAAGAGTTTCATGAAACGTTTGACTGTCCTATTAAAGTAAGTGCTCGTTTTAATCTTTAGTAATTGTGTTGTTGTTGTCTTTAATAACAGAAAGGTCACATTGAATCTAAATTAGAGAGAGGAATACCACTTCCTTGTAACGTTATTCAAGTCACTAGAAAATAGTTATCTATCTCAATATAAAAGCTTTTGATCTGGTTAGGCAGGAAGAAAGCTGATCGTGGTTTTGTGAGAAGTATTGTTGAGTTTTTCAAATACAAAAGGCAAAGTGAAAGAGAAATTGTCCTGTTTCAGCTGTTACCTGTCTCAACACATTTCTTTCTTTCTAGATCTGTGATATAAATTCTGAGGTTTCTGCTAGCTGTGAGGTCAATATTTTGCAACTGATTCATATCTGTTAAACACATCTTGAGATAAGGCAGTGGGTGGTGATGCTGAGATACCCTGTCTGAAGGGATAACTTCAGCGCTACTCGAGAGACATGTGGCTGCCCGGCTGTTAAAGAAGGACCTCTAGTAGGTGTATGGGAAGATCTGACTCTTCTCCTGCAAGAAATGTTTCTTGTTAAAAAAGGTGTGGTGTGGGCAAATGATTGCATTTTGCTGCTTAGGTTCTTCCGTGTTGCAGCTTCCATGTTGGAGGGGCGGGGGAAGGAACAAACTCACGTTAAGTTTTCACACACATCAGATGCAACTCCCTTGGCTCGTAGTGCCTTACTTCTCATGTAGCTGAATCTCCTACACTTGACATGTAACATGTAAGGCAAAGATGCTGTTTAAGGTACGTTGGTGGTACATGAGGTTGTCCTGCAGCAGGGCCAAGGTGTGTGTGCCCTCCAGGTAGGTCCCAAACAAGATTTACTTGGGGTAACACTTACTTGGAGTAACCCTTGTTTACAGCAGCCCTGTGCTGGTCCTAATTCTGCTGCCCACTGCGCAAAAAAATTGTTGTTTGGTGTAACGGGGCCCTCCATGTCAGATTTATGACTTTTCACGTGTCCTACAATATGGAGAATTTTCTTCTTTTCTAGGAAAAAAAAAAACAACTGAGATGTCTGAAACAACTAGGCTCTAATTCAGAGAAAGAACCCTTGGCCAAATATCAAGTAGTACAGCTGAGTTATTGAGTTTAAGAAGCAATGTGGTGCTCCCTGTAAATTCTTATTTAAGCCACAATCCTCTCTCTCTCTTTTTTTTTCTTCTCCCCCCAACTCCGTACTCAGATTGTTGCTGTTCATCCTCATTTTGTGAGATCCCACTTCAAGCAATTTGTAACAGGAGGAAAAAAGGTAAGCAGTCATAGTGTGATGAACTTCGTCTGTCTTTAAACAGCTTTAAAAAATAGCTCAGAAGGCTGTGTATATGATTTTTAACACCTGGAGTGAAGAATTCTACTTCTTCCTTCTCCTCATGCGTTGTATTCCAAGACATTGTTACTTAATTAAGACTAATTCCGGTGGGGGGGAGAGTGCACTTTTAATGTCAAAAACATGTTGCAATAAGTTAAGCTTCACGGTAGAAATATTTCTGTCTACATAATCTGAAAAAATGTCATTTACATTTCCTAGGTCAGATTTTCCCCATTCATTTTAATTAGTTGCAGTGGGGGCAGAAGTCAGACCTTAATACTGATCTTTTACAATGTATGTTGGTCTTGGTGTTGGAGATTTTTCTTTTGATTTACCTATGGGTAATTTTTGTTGTTGGTGGGGTTTTTTTTTAAAAGTAAACAAACCCAAGTATCTTTATCAGTTCTTGTTCATGGTGTGGGTTTTTTAGTTTGATTTTTAAAGTAATCCAGGGAAGCTCCTGGTAGCGTAGAGCTCCCACTTTTTAAAGTACTTGTATCTGTGTAGTTAAGTCTTCTGCTTGGGGCAGTTGCTATTTTAAATGTGCATTATGGTGTTGTATTGGTGTAGGGTGCAATTCTGACTTCCAGATTACAGCTGTTTCCAGGTCCTACAAGTATCTTGGATCACATTGCATATTTTCAGTCAAAATATGAGAAGTTTGTTTTGGAAAAGTTTCTTGAATTCATGGAATTTTCCTGTTGCCTTCTCTTATGAATTAAGGATGAACAGTCCTCACTTATAGATGCATCAAACCGAATGCCATGACTTTTCCTTACCAGCATGTAAGAAATACAGACTTCTGGTGCTGAATACAACTTAATTTTCATTAACGGTTCAATATGTTTCAAAGCATAGCTGTGGTTTATTTTGCTTTTTAAGTGGCATCTATGCTTGACAGCTTTTGCTGGCTGGTCGGAGTTGATGTTGTCCTTAAAATAATGCACAGTCAGTGTATGTCTTTGTCAGCCACCAGTTTGTGAAGCTTTTTAGTGCTGATAAAAGTGGTATGGAAAGAGAGAAGCAGGGAATTAATAGAACAGGGCTCCGTCAGGTGGTAAAAGAGCTTGCATTCACCTGATGCCTAACAGAAAAAAACATCAGGGAGTTAACACATTCTCTTTGGTTATCTTTGATTACTTGACAGGTTGTTTTATATTCTGTCCTCTGGGGAATGGTATACTCAGTGCATTCATTTTTTTTGCTGAGGAACTTTCCTCTTCAGGAAAACTTTAATTGACATCTTAACATAAGGTATTTAGCATTGAAATAAATGTCCCTCGGCACCTGTAATTTGATTTTATTGATACATAAAACCAACAAATAAAACCTCTTACCCTTGTAGTAGCACCCCTTCCCCTTTTCTCCTTTCCTCCAAAAGGAGCATGTGTGCTTGTATAAAGGCAATAACAAAATCCTCAGTGAAAATTCAGAAGGTTAAATTCCACCTACTTATTTATCAAATATTTTTTTTTTATGAAAAGAAAAACATCCCTGCTTTTTATTTACACCTCTCCTTAAGCATAAAGCCAAAGAGCTGCATGGGGGCAGCAGGCAATGGGGAGTTGGGTCCTCAGGAGCAAGGAGAAGGATGCTGAAATATTCCACCTTGGGCTGCAGACCTCACATCTCTCACCCAGCGTCTGGAGGGTGTGTAGTTGGGTGAGATCCTTTGGGGAGCAGGACCGGACCTCCTTGTGGCTCCTATCTGCTTTCAGCCCTGGCGTGGACACTGCAACTTCATAGCTGATAGCTGGCAGTGGTGGGATGCATGCTGCCTGTCTTCCCCACCCGCGCCAAGGCAGGGATAGCAGAGAGGATGGAGGTAGGGCTGCCCTCATTTTGCATCAAGCTTAAGAGAAGAGCTTTGCTTAAGGCCCTCGTACTATGCTCCATGCCTGAGCTGCATTCGGAAGCATAGTGTGAAGTGTATGAACCCTTTACCCGCAGGGTTGTGGGGTCTGTTTTTGTTTTTTGTTGTTCTGGGAGATGGTGACATAATGTGTACTAGCATTTTAAATGTTGTGGTTTTTTTTAAAATAAATAGTTTGCTAAGATAATTTGATCAGATTAAAAGACCCAGAAATAAATTTGGTCACTTCTTTAAGCCCCTCTAGTTGCGTTATGAACAATGTTGTCTCAGAATATGAGAAATGTTCTTGATTTCCTACCGGAATTTCATGCTGATTTTGTATCACAGTGAAACAAAATAAAGGAGCCAGACCAAACATACACACAGCAAGCAAGAACTTGCCTCCCTGACTTTAACATGCTGTTTAGTCTCATCTCAAAAAAACACTCTAATATTTGCTTAAATTTAATAATTTTATAGCCAAGCATCTGCCTCTGTAGGCTCCTTAATGAATGCGGTGAGGGGGCTATAACTGTAAATATCCACCTCCTTAATTTTTTTGAGAAATATACAGTTCTTCATAACAATATAAAATATATAAAAAATACACTTTTCAGTTCAAAGAACCACTGCAGAGCATTCTGCAAGTGTTCAAGGTGAGCGACAATTTCTTTTTAGGAAAAAAAAAAAAAAGAGGGGAAAAAAAGCTAAGTGATGTGCTTCAAGGATGTGCGGTGCAGATCCTCAGTTCCCAGCGCAGGTGGATGTTTGGAACTCGGGTGAATTGTTATGTGATGCTGAGATTTGCCACATCTTATAAGCTCAGCCTGACCTAAAGCTGGTTTAAGAGCAGTGCTCCCTGGGGTAGCTGTTTAAATCATTGCAGATTATTGGAAGCTTAACTCTACCATGCATATGTTTATAATTTGCTTACCTAGGCATG
>NW_010108557.1:59741-60108 GCF_000699245.1 Pterocles gutturalis | reverse complement strand
TTTTCTCTAAATTATATTATGAACTAATTAACCAGTTGCAATTGTTTCCTTACTAAAGCACTAGTTTTAAAAGTGAAGAACTTTCACTTGGCTTGAGATAATAACATTGCCTTCTATTTTGGGCTGGGAAAGCTTTTTTTTTCACCCCCTTTTTTTCAATGAATGAATGTTTTCTGTGCTTAGAAGCAAGGCAGGTACAGTGTAAACGCTGACACGATCTCAGTGAGAAGCAATGGGTACCACACTCAATAGAGGCGATTCCCTGCTCCTCTCCCTCTTATCTCTGCAATTAACTACAGCACCATTGGGATGACTTGGCAGATGATGGTAACCCTGAAATAATAATACTGTATATTGTAAATAACAG
>NW_010108557.1:53628-59710 GCF_000699245.1 Pterocles gutturalis | reverse complement strand
CTGTCCAGAGCAGACAGTAGAGCTTCAAAGCAAGGGAAAAGACAAATACTGTGCTATTGAAGGCTGTAACCTTCTACCTTTTAAAAAAGGGTCTCATCTTAAAAAATAACAGGGTAAAAGGCAACTAAATGAGGGTGTTAAAGCTGAAAACAAGGTGTTCTTTATTTAACTGTTGGAGTGCTGGTCTTTCCCAACACATCCAACTAAATGAACGTTACTGCAAGGTATGAGTATCCATTATATCCAGGGGGTTAAAGAGGCAGAACTAATGAAGAGAAGACTGAAGGATAATTCAGTTCCAAAGCTGAGGTGTCAGCTGCTGTGTTCTATGTAAAGATAAATTAGGAGAGCACGACAACTTGAAGTTTCTTTCTTGGCAGGGGCATTCATGAGACTCCCTATTTTATGTTTTGATTAACATGAATAACCAGACAC
The DNA here is from genome assembly GCF_000699245.1 of Pterocles gutturalis. NCBI lineage: Eukaryota > Metazoa > Chordata > Aves > Pterocliformes > Pteroclidae > Pterocles > Pterocles gutturalis. Next base: position 59,275 of record NW_010108557.1, on the reverse strand, counting down.
AAAGGTTTTTGTATTAAAATTCCTGGGAGAGTGAATCTTTGGAGTGATGAGTCGCTCTGCTGTATGTGTAATAATAAGGGTTTTGGGGGGTTCTCTACCCGGCATGGTTGTGGGGACCTAGCACAATTACGGAAATTGATTCAGAAGCCAGTATGGAGTATGATATTCAGTATCTTAAAGGACTGGGCTCCTCATTTGCCTAGGACATGCATTTTGGATAATAAGTGTTGATTTGAGTATCCAATATGAAACATTTTAAGGGCTAGGGAACCAAGATAAAACTGAAAATTTACCCTGTGACTGTCAGCAGTCACATCTTTATATCCGTCACTGTCTGTATCTACTACTACATTTATATTTTATATATGTATATGGTGGAAATAGATATAAAAACATATTTCTGATGGGGTCTGTATTTCTGTTGCTGGAGAAGATACACTATAAAAACTGGTCTTCAAATGCAGATGTGTCTGAACATGTTTGTCCCATTTATCCTCCAAGAATTAGCATTTGAGCGTATCAATACCCATGCTTAAACATTAGACTCTCTTTTCTTTGTCTGTTATAAAAGCAGAGAGAACTTGGTGTTGCCTGGGGCAAATTTCTTATTATTAAAATCTAAAATAGTGTTTCAGAGTTGGAATCCCGGGCTGGACCTATGGTGTCTCCTGCCTGAGACATGAAACAAGATGGTCTAAATTCCTTTCCACTCCAGGTGGAGCAATGTCATACAGGGAAAGGATAGCAATTGCGAACAATGCACAAGTGGGAAGAGAAATGGCATTCTTGGGGATCTGCAGCTGCTCTTACGGGTAGTGGAATTTGTATGTTAAAGTCAAATCTACCAGGGAATGTCTCGGACTTTTTTTTTTTAATTGTATGCTTTTTAGTGTCAGCAGATGCACTTTGCTTTCTGAGTAAGTAGATGACCTTTACCTCTGAACCCTGTGATATGTACTTCATAATAACTGGTTGGACTACTTTGACAAATTATTAAATTGTCAGGATGCTGTTTGCAGCACAGTCCATTTTTAGAAAGCAGATAGTCAGCTGTTTGGCATTATGTTGGGAAGAAGAGCCCCAGACAAGAAAGGCAGATTGCTTTGTAAGCTATAAAATGTCAGTCAGTAAATACTCAAAGGTCTGGTTTAAGTGAAGAAAGAGTAAATACTATGGCAATTTCTGTCTATGCGTTGGATAATTTACCATAAGTAGGAAACAAACTGTAGGAGCAAGCAAGCCACAATAATACACGTCTGCACTTTGTTTGCCGTGATGTTTAATGCCCAGATCTATCCCACATTATGGAGCAGATGATTGATATGTAGTGATGTGCTGTTTGCTTAATAAGCAGATTATTTGGTTTACATTTCTTCTTTATTATTATTTGGATGCACATTTCATCTTTATTGCAAAAACCTAAACATTCTCCTTGTGCTGCACCAAACAAATTCCGTTTGTTTAAAGAGAGAATGGATTGTAGTCCTGTGTGCGTGTAATCTGTAGCTGGGTGTTGTGCAAATGTCTGTGTAGAAAACTTCTTTCATTGCCCGAGGTGGCAAGCAAAGAGGATCTAAATATATGAAATGTGTGAGGGCTTGTGTCTCTGTCTGCAAGGCTGCTGGACTTGCTTTCCAACGTGTTAATTCTGTAGCTCTTTGTGAATAGGCAACAGCTGGAATCTACCAGGTGAGTTATTAAAAGTACAGCCGAATAAAAGTCTGATGGCATTTGTTTGTATTAAACATCTTGAAATTTCTAGCTTCTCTGTCTGTGAACTACAGCAGCAGCTACTGTTTCATCTCTCACTGTTGCCATCACTTATCTGCCAATGCTGCTGTTGGCTGCCACTGCCTCCTTGCCTGATTTCCCTCGACTGCACCTCCTGCCCTCCCTTCCGTCTGCACCCCAGCTCCTCAGACAACAGTGTTTTGTGACAATGTTTTGAAAACTCATCTTCGTTGAAAACTTGAGGCTGACATTATTCTCTGCCTCGTTTGAGCTCATCCAGTCCATCTCTGTTCCAAACAGAAGTGATAATTTTTTTATTGTTGCTATATATTTTCCTAGAGATGCACGATTAAACAGTAAGTCTTCATGTAGCATGCTGTTCTGTGTTACTCTCAGATATCTGTTAATCTTGGCTGTGCCTGTAAATGTTGTTTTTAATGCTGAAAACAATAAATATCTATAGTGATCGCTCGTAGCCATGGCAGTAGCACATTAGGTTTTTGTGATCTTGCCTGGCTGAGTACAGAGTTAGTGACACAGGTGCCAGAAGCCAGAACAAATGTCCCACAGGTAGGCTCATCTTCACAATCGGGCAAATAAAGAACCGGGTAAGATAAATATGGGGATAAGTAATTTTTGTTTTGTGAAGTAAAAACTAATCCAACAGTGTTGCAGTGGGGAAGGGAAAGGTGCCTCTTCAGTTACAAATTGAAGTCTCAGCCTTTTTCTTCTGTACAGCTCCTCCAGTCTTTACAGAGGAGGCACGATGTTGAAGCAAAGCAGTGACGCTGTGCATAGGGCATCAGGAAAAGCATGTTCCTTGGAAACTTCTCACTCTGGGAATAGACAGCTTTTATTTTGGTGTTTAAAGGTGGTCTTTGGTAGTGGGATGAAATTGAATGGAATTACTTCACTGTGTTGATAGTACCAAAACTGCAATTATTGGTCTCTTTGTTCAGGGGATTGAGAATTCCTGTACATAGTTTAAAGACTGGGATTACATGTAATTAGTGTTAATGCTAATTGCATGATAGGCTCCATTAAATCGGAGCACTAGTCTATTCTCTTTAGCGGATGCACTCTAAAATAGAGTTTTGAGCTCTTTTTGGAGGAGGTTAATCTCCTGGTAGGGAAGCATACAGAGAGATGTGTTCACTAATCCAAGATAATTATATCAACTTGTTTTTAAAACCAAAAAGTGTCCTGCACCATCCTCTTGTCTCATGCGTTTCAATGTCTCTGTTTTTCTTAATGATCCAGTGGACAAGCAGCAGCAGTTAAGACTCACAAAAGAATAAGTAGTGAACTATCAGAAGATTGCAGTGTCTGTGAAGGAGTGTGGGTGGGGACCCTTGAAGTCAAAGTTGGTTTTATTTTATTTTACCTATATTGTTATGTCACTGTACAGGTGAGAGATGCTGGATGTGCGTCCTAAACACAACCGTATTGTAACAAAGGACTAGAAAGATTTACCAGAGCAAATCAAAAAGGGGAAAATATAAACTGTATTGCAGAGAATGCAAAAAAGTTATTTTTGTGGCTGCTGTTCAAATATAAGTACGGTGAATGCTGACTGCCAAAATATGGGATTTATGGGAAATAAAGCCCTAAAATATTTTTCCCCTACCAAAAGAGAGAGGGAGTTGGTAGGAGCAACCCCTCCAGAAATGGTAGATTTTTGTTATGTGTCTAGTTTCTCTTGAAGTTTTAAATGGCTTTCTGGTACAATAAACATTTCAATACAAAGACAGAAATGAAGACTAAGAAATAAATTAGGCTGCTTATTTTGAGAAGGATGCATTCAATAGATAACAGTTCCAAAGCGCTTAACGAAGTTCTGGGTTCAGTAACTCAGTTTCCAGGTGTCGTTGCTGTAAGAAACAATCATATCATGCATCTATAAAATGCAGATAATTCCATTGCAGTTAAGTGAGTAAAGCATGTTTTGAGATGATTATTTTTTTTAAAATCCACGATGTTATGTGTCCTTTGGCTTCAGTGTTGGACCTATTGCACTTGCTGATATGAAACAGGGAATTCTGGGTGCTGCAGTGATTCAGATTCACTTCCCATCTTTATTACAGGCAATATCAGACTGTTGTCTTCTGCTGCCTTGGTCTGAGATTTTGATTAAGCATGTGCTTAGAGTTGAGCATAGACCGAAGCACGATTTTTTTATTTTTTTTTTTTTTTCTCCAGCTCTTCTCAAGTCATTTTCCTTGCAGCATCTTACTCAGGTAGAGAGTCATGAAAGAGCATGATGTTCACGAACCATGAACAGTAACAAAATAGCTGCAAAGTGTCATTCCAGGCTTACTCTGGATCTTGTGTCTAATAATAAACTTCAATCACAATTCAGTCACAAGCAGAAAAAGATTCAAAGTTCAGTTGACATCAGCAAGTTTTAACCTTTCACATCATCCACATCAGTTTTCACAGCCTTGTCCAGTAAGTTCAGATGAAAATACTATGTATTTGCTGCTGTCTTTATTGGACTGTATTGAAAAAAACAGGTTTTTTAAGGAAAAAAGTAATTTTCAAGTCTGGATCAGCACAGCGCTTAGTTTTTAATGACATCCTTAGCTTCTGAGAGGAGCTAATGAGTTTGGGCTGAGGGCTGCTCCTGTGTTTCCCATCCACCGCCCAGCCTGCTGAGGCACATTCCTCTGCATGGCACTGCCTTGTTGAGCGTAGATGTGACCCTTGCTTTCCGTGTCATGCCCTGGTTGCTGTAAAATAGCATATTCCGTAAGAGTTTTATTAAGTAGGATTTTTGTAGGTGGAGGAAAAAACCCCTAGACTGTCTAAAAGGTGTGTCTTTTTGGGAGCTATGTGAAGGGGACACAGAGTCATTTTGGCTGGGGTTCAAGTGGCAAGAAATGCTTGAGTGAGAAGTTGGATGTCTGTAGCGAGCTTCACGCAGAAGCTTCTGATAGACTGTCCTTGATAGTGACTGCTTGCAACTTTTGGAGAAAATTCTTGTCTTTTGGTGCCATCTTGTGGCTTTAGGGAGAGAGGCAGTCTGTGTCACAGCCATTAAAAACCCTTATTTTGTTAAAAGATGTTACTTTAAACAACTAGAGTCTTATCATTTGATGTATTTATGCAAATATGGGCTGGGGGAAACCATGTATAAAAATGCATGTACAGCTGGATCTTAGGAAATGTTAGCAACATAGGTACTCAATTTAGGTTTTAGTATGCTAAAAGTCCTTGCAGGTAGCAATTTTACACCTCCTAATGGTCATTGGGCACTGGTGAGCTTGGGTCCAGGTTGTGTGTGTGTCTGTATGTGGGTGTACTCATGCAAAAGTTGTCAGGACTGGGAGCTCAGAGCATGATCTTCGTAGATGCTTCAGCTTCTTACTTAGGTATCCTCCAAGTGCTGCACTTTGCATTACTCAAAGTGATTCCATGTTATAATCTTATTAAATAACTTCCTAAAACCACACAGGAACTGGTGAAAGAGCTGGGATATCATACACAGTGTCTGCAGGTAGCTGGTTTTTTGGGGGGGTTTTTTGTTTTGTTTTGGTTTGGTTTTTTTGCTGCTACAAAGCATTTCATAACATCTCCTATACACTTAGATATTCTAAAATAACTTCCCTATTTGCAGAAGCCAGGATTCCCGATCGCACAAGTTTTACAAGCAGCAGCACTTGACAGTGCGGTTTGCACCTGTGGGACTAACACGCAGCATCTCTAGGGCCCTGTGGAAGGCCATGTAGTTCCACACGGGACCAAGCAAAAGGCCAGAGACTTGGGGGTCTTCAATAATTTTCTTTGACTACACCAGGCTGTATTGGGTTTCTATCCCCCCAGCATCCTCCCAGTGCTGAGTGTCCCCCTGGCAGCCAGCAGGGGGTGTGTCACACAGCTTGGGAGGGGCGGAGCCGGGACGGATGACCCGGCTGGG
>NW_010108557.1:23428-53604 GCF_000699245.1 Pterocles gutturalis | reverse complement strand
AGAGAAGGCAGGTGGAGGGGGGCATTTGTTACTACATTTGTCTCCAGGAGCAGCCGCTACACATACTGAAGCTCTGCTTTCCCGGGAAGTGTCTGGACATCACTTACTGAGGGGAAGCAGAGAATAACATCTTTGTTTACCTTTTGTTTCTGTGCGTGGCCTTGGCCTTTGCTTTAGTTAAACTGCTTTTATCTTGACCCACGAGTTTTTCATCTCATTCTCCCCCTTTATTTTGCTGAAGGGGGAGTGACAGAGGGGCCTGGTGGGCACCTGGCATCCAGCCAAGGTTAACCCACCACACAGGCATATGGTATGCTTTTCCTATCTCTTGTTTTTTGGAGAGAAGAAGGAGCCTATCACCAGATCAGTGCATAGGTGTGGTTCCTTTACCAGCTTTCTGGAGTGTTGTCACGGGTGCTGTAGGCTTAGGTTCTCAAATACCTTAATTTCTTTATCATTAAAATTGAAATAATTATACATACCACTCTTTGGAGAAACTTGATGGAAGGCCTGCTTGTTATTTTTGTTATTAAAGTAACTTGAATTCTGTCGTATACAAGATCCTCAATGTATAGTTACTGTATGAAAATATTTGATTTGCTTTTGTTTTGTGATCAGTGTGTATTTTTCATTGCCCACGATAATGAAGCAAAAAATACCTCCTGTGTTTAGATACGGCACCATGTCACAGAAATATTTCTTGTTGCACTTCTTCATAGTTGCTGTTATATGAGAGAGGCTGGATGAATAGATGGAAGCTTTCAGTTTTACATGAAGGGGAAGGAAATATAAGGAATGTAAAATGGAGAGGACACTTAATTGCTTGGGCCAATAATATGGTAAGTATTTGCAACCTCTGTTAAATGAACAATAATGCTGCTGCGTTACATTAATATGTGAAATGTTTCAATGTTAATTGCCAAAATATTCTATTGAAAAATGGAACAGTTGAAGAATCGAGTACAAAATTGAAGGATAGTGGTTTAGATCCCATTTTTTTGTAGACATTTCTTCTGGCATTTTGTGCTGGCTAGTCAGTGTTCTCCATATGATTGCCACTTCTGAAGAAATTAAGAAAAGTAGCTCTTCATACCACTGTTGAGGATCATCATTACTGTACACTGTTGTATAACAGAGTTTTGACCAGTGCAATTTATTGAAGCAAACTGTCTGAGGAAGGAATGCCAATGCAACTCCACTCTATATAAATAATAGAACTTCACCATCCACAGCCAGCCCCCAGAAAAAAACTCAAAAGATTTTGTAATTTGTACTGGAGTGACATTGTCATATGCGCTTCTAATGTTGCAGATTATAAAAAATTAGAGTGATAATTTCTCATTTGGGTAGGCCACTAGAAAAGAGACTTAGGAGAAAAGAGGCCCTTTTTGCTCTAAGTGTAATTCATATTTTAAAGGGAACTATTGCTTTCATGCTGAGTGTTGCATTTCACCTATCACTTTATATCTAATTGATGGGTCAAGGTCTGTGTTTTAAAGCTCAGTGGTGAGTTTTTAAGTGTGTATCATGTCTAAATTCCAAAGTCTCATTTAAAAATGCAGTAAAAGTACTTCTGAAACACTAGCTTTTTTCCTTCTGTTGTTTTTCCCTCCTGAAGGGAAGCATTTATTAAAATATTTTAAAGCTATTGTTCTTTTATTCCTTTCAAAACCAATTTGATATGAAATTGTTAGAGATGGACTTTTGTTTATTTGCTTCCCTTTAATACCTGTATTAGAATTGAAACTTCCATGAGTGCTTGATCAACATAACGTTAGCTTTTTTGAAGGTTTTGTTCTTTTCAGAGCCATACAATTAAAATATATATTCTAGGGACTGGGTAGGACAGTTGAGGAGAGCTATCCCTAGAGGTGATGTGCCACATCAGAACACAGAATACTAATAAAATGTTGAGAGCCATCTGTCAGAGACAAAAAGCTATGGTCAGGGCCTATCTTTCAATGAAAAATGAAGTGACTCTTGCCCTCCAAAAGATTAATGTATTTGGTTATTGTCCTTTTCCTTCCCCATTTACCTTTTTAAAAATTTCTCCATTCTCTAGCAACATTTTGTGTTCCATTTTTTTCTTTCAAAGTCAGAGAAAATCTTCCATAGCCTTGCTTCTTGCTGTTTATGTATGGCTACCTAGTTTTTATTTTCTTATGCCTTTTATTTTTTTTTTTTTGGCATACTATATGTGAGCTTGTTAGACATTGGATCTTCGGAAACAGGCTCCAGGTTATTTAGGCAAGGTCTAATTCTGCTTGTGAGATGCACAGGTAACCCGTGTTTCCTGCTCTGCCTTCTTTTCCTTCCTCCATGGCCAAGAGGTCAAGTTTTACCTAAAACTGAGACACTGGAGGACCAAATCCTTAGAGGCATTAGGCTGCCTAACTCCCATTTGAACAGGTTTTAGTCTCCTTCATGGTAGGAAGTTGACTCTGGAAGTCTTGTCAGTTCATGATGCAAAGAGCATAAGCCACAGAGAATCCTACGCTATTGGTTTGAAAGGCACTTTAAATGTAAGCTAGTCTATCCCATATAGGGTTTGCTGCCTTGTAGAAAAACAGAGGGTGTGATATGGGTTACTTTTATCTGAAAATACATCCTTGAAGACCAAGTGGTAAGATGAATAAAAGGCAACTTTGTTAAAAAGCAGTTCAAGCAAGATTGCAAGTTTTATCAGATGAGCTTAGAAAACACAAAGCATAAGCTCCTTGTTTGTGTTACCCGAGGATCTGGGCTCTGTCCATCGCAGATGCTGCTCACAAGTTTTTTTCTAAAACCTTGATGGCTGTTAACCTGAGAGGCGCCAGTAGGAGTGTGTTCCACAGTGTTCTTCAGTGACAAAGATCACTTTTAAAAAAGGCTAAGAAAAACCTGGCTTAGATCATGACCCTCATGTTTAGACTCTTTCACTTACAAACAGTTAAATCTGTACAGCTGGGGACATGGAAACTCGCAGTGGGGAGGAACAGAAGCAGGCAGGGGAATCTTTTAAATCAGTTTTGTCACTAGAAAAATCCTAACATAGAATGGCATCCTGGATGCTGACCTTTCAAGGTCCCTTCCATCCCCTTTTTTGTGATCATGAGAGTTGTTTTTTCTGCTCACTGAGCTTAAAGGAAATATCTACTAAAATGCTTTGTTTTATTTTGGGAACTTTTGTTTTGAAATCGCTAAGAACAAGTCATTACTTAACATGAAATTAATCTCCATTTTGCTATTGGAAAGGTTATAGCTCACCTTTTCTAAATGGCATGGAAAAATCTGATTAATAGCTCTTTTTTTTTTTTTCCTCGCCCTTTCTCAAATGACATTAATCTTTCTTTCTTTAAAATTTTTGTTCTGTTACTTTAGGAGATTTTGTGAGGAGCTAGTGAAAAATCACAGCATACAAAGCCAAGCATCATTTAAATATGTGTGCTTTTCTGTGTTAATGTAAGAGTAGAAATACATTTCTGGAGAAATACTGATTGGCTTCATTTATCTTAATGAGCTGTTGCTCCACATCACTTCTTTTTCCAAGGTGGAAATTTCTGCTTCTCTACCAGGTCTGTTGTGGGAGAGCTGGGATTTTTCATTTCTCCAGAAGTACCAGCAGCCCAACAAGCTGAAATGGTTCACGAGTGGAGTTGCTAAGCTGTCCCTCATTCGCTTATTATATCTTTTTATTTGGCATAAAAATTGAAAATATCTAACTCTAATGTCTTCATTCTTTCTGACACCTTCTAGGTTAGATGGTTCTTTGTATCAACAGCTTTTTCTGTTGGGATGCTCAGCCCTACCCTGAAACTTATGCCATTTCCTGCAATGACTGCCTTAATGTACAAAATAATATGGCATGTGCTGAGTAGGAGTTTGTCGTACTGAATAAAGTTCTCTTGTATTTAAACTTTCAGGGCGTGAAGATACTTGACATGATCTCCAAGCAAAGAATTACCAATGTGCCTCGAGATGACATCAGCCTTCGCCCGGATATGTATCCCTGCAGCCTTTGCTGGAAGGATAACTTAACGCTGATTATTGGCTGGGGAAATTCAGTAAAGGTGCAATTACTTGTCTTTGTAATAAATGCTTGCTGTTATCAGAGACAAACAGAGGATTATTTCTGAAAAGCAAAGACAATCGAAAAAAATAGAATTTGGTTTGACTACAGCGTGCAGAACTCCTGCTGCCATAGAAATGTCATTGAACTGACCCTCATGAGGAGGAGGAGTGATAGACACCCAGCGGTCAGACAGATCTCTCTGTGTGAGCACGCAGTGAATGTAATCCTCAGGGACACTTCTCTCCTCTGTGCCTTGGAGAGATTTCCTCTTTTGAAAGCTTTTAGTGGGCTGTTGAATTCATTTCTTTTGATTAGCATTAAGGAAGAAGAACCTACCATGAGGTATTTTTGGAGGGGATTCTTTTGGGGGCTGAGGAGGTTGTGAGTGCTAAAGCAGCCACATGATTTTGGTCAAGCATGGAAGGAAAGAAAAAAAAAAAAAGGTAGTGGTGGAGGGGGGGACGGGCTGCTTTAGGTTTTGTTCTGCTTTCAGCAGGGAACTGGCATTCCAACTTGTGCGCTGCAGACTGACTGTGATTTTGCTCAGACCAGCACCTGACATGAGTTTGTTACAGAACGGTTAGCTGTTTTCTAGTACCAGACTGCTACATCACTGCACAGTGGGAAATTAAAAGTGCTCGGTAGGAGTAGATGGAAAGGGAGGGTAAAGTGAGGTAGGTGAAGCGTAAAAAGCTTTTGGAGCATTAAACTTAGAGTTTTACAAATGAGGAGGTTTGTCATAAGTTTGACATCTGTCTTCCCCCTTGTATTGTGTGTGCTTCACAGCATTGGAGTGTTTGCATTTCTTTATACGTACATACTCTTCTCCTGTTATTGGGAGTTCCAATAGCATATTCTTCCTGAAAATGTAAGGTAATGAGACGCAAAGCGTGTGAAGACACCAAAACCGAACTCACATCTGTGCTGCTATGAAGAAATCATACTGGACAGATGTTTTCAGATTTTTCTCATGTGGTCCATCTTCCTTCTCCTCTCCCAGCATATTTATAGGGCTGTGGACTACAGCTACAACTTTCCTGTCTGCTTTTCTTCTTCAGTGGTGTACCATCACTGTTTTACAGCCTATGTTTTTCAAAATACAGGAATGCATGTCTGAGAATGCCTCAATAAGAAAATGAGTTTCTTGGAAAAGTTATTATCTAAAATTAGGAATTACAGTTTGTTCATCATAATGATCCAAATCTCTGTTTCCTAGATTTGCTCAGTGAAAGAACGGCATGCCAGTGAAATGCGTGACCTTCCAAACCGCTATGTGGAAATAGGTATGATGTACGAATAAACTCTTTTTCAAAATTGCATAAGCTTTAAAGGCCTTTTTTCACATTCTAACCTGGAAAAGCTGTTACAGTTCAGAGGCAACATGTAGTCGTAACATAAATGTCTCCTCATTTGTAGTTGATGAGATTGTCATAATGTCCTCCTACATAGGGGTGGGGTTTTTTTTTGTATTTGTAGAGAGTCTTAAATTCTGTGATCATCTAAAATCAGAGATGATTGTGTGAACAGTAGATGTCTTAACTTTCCCTTCACACAGATTCCTACAGAGAACTTGGTTTTTCATCTTGGTTAAATATCAGTGTAGTAGTAAGGAGAAAATAGACACTATATGATTATGTGTTGTTTGACTACAGTGCTTGTAACTTCTTTTTTTTTTTTTTTTAAACATCTCTTTGGTATAGTACTAGAAAATTGATTTGCATTTCTTTTTGTTTCCTTCTCTGCTTCTGGTTTTTATGTTCTCCTTTGCGTTCTTATTTGTCTGGTTTAGGTGATGTGAATAAATTTCATTATTGCCGATTAATGGAAAAGGTGTTGACAAAACATGCATATTAAGTAAAGCATAAAGTAGAATTCAAAAGAAATATGGAGGGCAAAAGGGGATATAAAGTCACACCTGTCCCCAGAAGCTGCTTCTGGGAAAAGGAAATATCTGTGTAGTGCTGGAAAGATAAACAAGCCCTCTGGGACTCTGCAGACCAGAGCAGACAATGGGTGCTTCCTTATCTTGACTGTAATGACATGAGATTGTAGACAAGAGTGTTCAACCCAGATCCTGACTCATGTCAGGTTAGAATAGCGCATTTCAGGAAAGAACCATTTTAAAATAGCTTCTGAAAATCAACCAGGAGACTTGTTAAACGCTGTAGGAACTCTGGATACTTGAGAGCCAGTGGCATGCCTAATAGTTAGCTGAGACCTGAAAGCTATTTGCTTTTTACGATTATGTGGTCCCACGTAATCCATTAACTGTGGAATTCCAGGATAATTGAGACAGTTTTGTGAAGGAGAAGGTCAGTGTTGAGTTTCAGCCTCAGATATTTTCTGTACCTCTTTCAGAAACTAATTAAATGGGATTGTTTACATAGTGACGAGTAAACAGAGGCAACCTCCGCTTCAGCTACAATGTGTCTACGTGGAGGGAGCTGGTCTTATGTGACTGTCTGTGGAACTTCATTGCAAAAAAAATAATAAAAAGCTTTTATCAGACTATTTAGGTGCAGACCTGAAGATTAGAGATTTCTGTGGAAGTAACATTTTCATCTTAGTTTTTTAGCCTAAAATCTCTGTACTCTTGAGGACTGGAGTTTTATCTCACTTAACCTGTTAATGATGTGCTTGAGATTTTTCTTTCTGGTTTCAGGTCAAAGCACTGAAGCAGCTCTGCCAAATGCTGTCAGCAGCACTCGTTGAAACGTGGGTATTAGATTGGGAGGAAAAAGAGAGAGACATTGTTTGTTCAAGTCTCAATATAAATTACAATAGCTTTTGATGTAGTCACATAGAAGGTGTTCTGGAGAGCTGTGTGTCATGCTGTAGCATCTATTTCAATTGTATTTCAGCTTTACTGTTCAAAGACATAGCTGGAAGATCTGATACAATTAATGGGCAGACCAGCAACCAGTATAGTTTTTTACAAGACCATTAATATCCTAAGTGGATGTATAAGCTGCGGCACTTTAATAATGTAAAGAATTTATACAAGGCAACAATATCCTTCAGTGGCAGGACAGCTGAATATCTTTCAGATGTCTTGACTCATAACATCTTGGCAACATACTTATGAAGAATGAAGCCCATAACATAGTATAACTTTTGTCATGTTTAGTAGTGTGGGATTTGGGGGTTTTTTCCCACCCCTGCTTTTACCATTTTGCACCTGAAATGAAAACCAGAAGTGGAGCAGGAGACTTCATACTCACTTCTCTGCTCATCAGGGTGATGCGTATGAAGTCTATGATAACACAGTGTTTTCTCATTGCTCAACGGTTTCAGGTTTATGCTCTTTTTAGAGCCATTCTGAGGGCCTTGAAGATCCACAATAGTATCATAGTAAACTCTGATGGCATTAGTAGATCATAAATGTTTCCTCAGTGGTTTGCAGCCCCGTGAGTAAGGAAATAGAGCATTTCCTGCGTTGTGAGTTAGGTACATAGGATCCCGTGTAACAAGGTCCTCCTTGTCTTCTGAGTCTGTGTTGACACGTAGCTATACTTACTCTGAGGCAGGCCATCAATATGGTGTCTACCACGGTGCTAAACCAGGTGACCCATAATGTGGGAAAGTAACACCACTGAACTGTTGTAGCTGTTTTGTTTTAAAGAAGATAATGCTGCAATTACCTGTAAGAGAAATTAGATGAATTATACAGGTCTCATGCACTGAGATCGGTGTGGCATTGCTAATTTTATTTGCATCTTTCAGTCTATTAATGGTGCTTTTCTTCAGTAATCTTTTCCATTGTTTCTGGTTATATGTTCCAGTTCTTTGCCTCCATGAATCTTCATTCAGTGTCGAAGATAAACTCCAGTGAAATGTTTCTATTTAGGTTTAAATGTGTGTAAGCTGAGCAGATCCTATCAGTTGAGCTCTGTCAGCTGCTGCTGTGAAGTAGTGTATTGATTAGAAAGTATTGGTATTGAATTACAGGCTTAACATAGACTAAATGCCTTTGTGATCCTTCTTAAAGAGTACTTGACCTCTCTGCTCGCTCCTGGTGCTTGTACAAAAGCTGTAATGGTGGACAACTTCTGGTCTGAACAGGGAACCCTTCCTCAACTGCAGCCCCTGAGAAGGCTGGTTGCTAAAGAACTAATTAGCGCTTTGCAGTTAATACCATGCCTTTCCAAAGTGAAACAGGGCATCTGGTCTTCAGTGTTCTTGTCAGGTAGCTCGGGATTTTATATTCTTTTATGGAGAAGTACTTTATCTCTGCCTCAGTTACTCAGGTTGTTAATGAGAGTGGAAAATAGAGATTAACTCTAGAAGTCAGTAAAAGACTTGAAGTCAATTAGAGGCTTCCTATTCAATTTATTTTAGCCCAAATGTTATCTCAAGAATCTCAGCCTAATTCCGGGTGCCAACCAGCCAGCAGTGCCTCTTGAGCACTTGTCTTCCCTCTGCATTCCCCCAAATTCCCCACAAAGTAGCATTATGTTTTCAAAATTACATGTTTTGTGGACATGCTCGTAACGACACGTCTGTATGTTTTGTGATAACGTCTGTATAACTGCATGGCAATTTACCACTGAGCATTAAGACTGCACATTTTTATCTGAAAAAAAAACATGGGAATATTTGTTTTTTGGTTTGTACCGTGAGAGACTGGGATCTACCATACCAGCATTTTTCTCTCTATATAGACAGAACTCAAAGCTTAATTAATGAATGTGATGACCAGGAAATTAACTGTGACTAAATGTCTTTAACTTCATATGCTAATTTATGCAAACATTTAATTGGAGCAGGTCTCCTATGCTCTGAGAAGCAAATTGAAAAAAAAAAAAAAAACCACAAAAAAACACAAAAACCTAACAAACAAAAAAAACCAAACCAAAAGAAAAATCCATTTATATAGCTGATTCCACTTAGACTTCTGCTCATCCTGTTTGCCGCAAGCCAAACCAATCATTTATAAATATCTTGATAAAATTAGCCAAGACTGTGAGACTCCTGAGTATTTTCCCTGTTGGTTAACAAAGTTTTGTCAGTTCAATTTGTAATGGAAAAAAGAGTTTTCCAGAAAATCAACTTGAAACTTAAGCTCCTGATTTTCCAGTTGTTATCAAGGACTCCATGGGATTTCCTTCAAGGTTGTGTATGTCTGTAGCTAGGGAGTTGTCCAGGCAGTTGCCATATTTCTAGAGATTATTTTTATTGCTGCGTAAGATGGAATAGGGGTAGCATGATTTCAGCACCAAGGCAGCACTTCTGTTTCACACCATCTGGCTGCAGGTAAACCAGCAAATTGCAACACTGCTTACAGTAGAAAAAACATTTTTCTAATTTAATTGAAAGAGTAGACCTCACCAGGTGAATGATTACTGGCATGATGAGGTAGTAGGCTTTTTTCCTCATGCGTCTGTTTAATGTGATAGTATAATTGACAGAAATTGTTTTGTTTTAGTAGCAAAATTCTTGCTCTTTTCCATTCTGTGGTGGCAGCAAGTAGTAAGGCAACAGCTTTCAATGACAGAGGCTTTACAGAGTTTTTGTTTTAAGCCTAGGTGTGGTTTTTTGTTCAGTGATCATATTCAATTAACAATATCATTTTAATTGCCCTACTTTGTTTTGATGAAAATGCTCATCCTCTTTGACATGTGACATTCAGAGTTGTATGTAGAATGACTGAGTAATGGTTGCTAGATTTTTTGTAAAGCTCTTCTGAACCTTCAACATTTGAACAAAAATAAATTCGAACATGACTTTTCCAACCATTTTGATTATAAATGGGTAGTAGAGGGTGTGAATTCCAAGTTTGGAAACATCAGGTTTTGCAAATCATTGATATCTAGGATCTGACATCAATTTTCTTACTCTGTTGCTCTTCCTGCTGGAATTCAAGGAAAAAAGTAGTCCATTAAAATACCATAGAAATTTGTACATGATTAGGTAAATAGTTGCTTAATTTCACATTCCAGTAGTATGGGTAGAAAATGTGCAGGGCATTCTAAGCCCAAATAAAGGACCTTCATGTAGGTTACTTCACTGCTCCTCCCCAGCAGTTGACATTTCTTCAACTTGGCACATCCTGAGCTTTCTGCTCAGGCTTCTAGTCAGAGAGAGGTCTGCCCTGGAAATCTGGGTGTGTGAAGGCTGCTGTGGAGCCTTATGGGAGGTAGAAATCATTTGTAAGGAAATTGTTAAATGCTGGGGCAGATGTTTGTATATGAAGATTTTCAGAGAAAAGTATGAATGATGAAAAAAATAAGATCTGTATTTTCTTCAAGGATTAAGTAACCTAGCTCAGTAAAAGCACAGGTAGTGGAGATACCATCTTGAAAACACTTAAGGGTATGCTGTGACTGTGGCCTGCAGCAATGACTCGAATTTTGCAGATGACCCTGAAGCAGCTGGTTAAAGGATAATTTGGGAGTGCGTAGTGGCGTTACCCCAGCAGCTAACAGTGCGCCAGAGTTCTAGGTGAGCTGGGCCAGTTCATGGTGTTTTGTGGCTCTGCTGCTGTAGATACATGAGTGGGCTACCTAAAAATGAGTTTGTGTGTTGGCTTTTACATTTCTTTCATATATCATATGGAGTTAAACAGATAAAATCCTTCTTTTTCTCCACATGTTAAGTTTTGTTAGTGCTCTGTGTGCTAGTTCAACTTCCTGCTTACTTTCCCAAAAGACAACGTTGAAACCTTGGCCCTGTTGAAATCAATGGCAAAAACCTGTGACTGTAACCAGAATTTAACTCTATAGATTTGCAGTGGAAAAGCAGGGGCTGCTTTTTGAGATTTGATTAAATGAAATAGACTTCTTTTATTTTTGGTCTGCTGCATGTGTGTGGATCTTTAAATTCCAGAGAAAGTTGCTTTATAGGGTTTGGAAAAATACTGTAGCATATAGTGTTTTATTTCTGTAGTGTGGTATATTTCATACATTTACTTTAATGAACAAGAAAAAATATTTCCAGGTTTCTCCTTTTTGCTTTCTGGTAATTTGTTTGACAGCTGTACATAGATGCTCAACATAGAGTAGATCCACTGTCAGCATATCTTCCATCTCTCTTCTGACAGGCGTAAACATGGATGACACATGGCCATACCTCGGTCATTCCCATTTACTTCAATACTGTTTGTTTAATTGTTTTGGATCCTTTTCAAATTAACAGCGTTTCTACAATGCCTCTCTATTGGATTTTTTTTTTTCCCCTTGATCACAACAAAGTGTCCAAAGAGTAAGTCAAATTAACCTATTAGTGTTCTGTGCAGCTAAAACTTCTCTAATTTTTTTTCAGTAAGACTTTTTTGATGAGCTGCCTCAAAGGTTTTGATCAGGTCAAGCAGCACTGTCTGTGCCAGCTATTCTTTGTTCAAGGCTGTAGCAGCGGAGCTAGAGCATTGTGTTTCAACAAGGCCTCTTGAGGAGGATGAGCTGAGAGAAAGCTGAAAGTGAAACCAAAGAAACAACTCTAAAAACAAAACTTGAAGTGATGATTTCTGTTTGTTTATTTGTTTTTGTCTCGCAGAACAGTACCACTGTTTGATCCTCAATACACCAGTAGGTGAACATTACAAACATTTTCACTGGCAAAGGAACTGAAGTTCCAGTGAAAGTCAAAGAAACACGTGTTGGTTTTTTTTAAAACTATCCCCATAATCTTTACAAATGTACCATTCATCACACTGTTTTCCTCTCCAAATTCAAACCACAATATTTTATATGCCTTTGAGAGCCTTTCTTGTCACTTTCTAAAGCTGAAATGAAACTTTGCTTGTCCTTCTAGACAGCATTATAGGTTTGACTTTGTTTTTTCTTTTCCATGTTTTTCTTCCTGCCTTACATATTCTTTTAAAATAACAAATACCAAGTTGTAAACTGGGAATGAGATATATTATGTAGATGTTTCTGACATGGTTTATTTAAAATCATCACTCAGAGCAACATGTGACACAGTCGAAGAAATCTCATCAGTCTTGCAGTCTAGAAGGAAGTAATTATGTACGGGATTACAAATGTGAGCCTGTTGTCTCCTAGAATCGATTGAGTGTTCTACCCTCGTGCAATGCTTTGGTCCCCCAGTGATGTCAAAGTGTCAGCAGTCATTAAGAGAAAAACAGTATTTGCTTATTCATTGAGAGACAGGTGTCAAATCTGTACTTCACTTGATGGTATTTCTTTCTTCCTTACCAGGAGGATGATTATTTCTCCTGTTCCTTCTTATTACCTTAGCTAAAGAAAATTAGCTTTATTTTTAGTGTCATTATGCTGCATTTTCTGTTTGCTTTGTTAGGATAATTAGTAACTATTTTAGTAAGCAGTAGATATTATTAATGTAGTGTGCTAAGCAGTAAACAAGGAAACTGGGTTTTTTCTGCCTATGCTTTGATTCTCCTAAAACCATGTTTTTGGGGAAAGTTATGATGCATCTGATATTTTTGTAACAGTGTGTAGGTGTAAATTTTTCTAATGTAAGCACTTGGATGATTCCTGTGTTGAACCCCACGAGAAAGGAGCCCACAAAAAGGGCTTCACAGATGTTGAATGCCTACACTGTAAATCTAGCAGAATAAAACAAAATAGCTCTTTCTGGGGCAGAGGTCTGCTTTAATAAGCCTTTTTGTAAATACAGTTCAGCTCTCTTTTTCTTTCTCAAAATACTCATCACGTAACTGTCTTGATTTCAAGACCAATTTTAGGAAATTGCTTTTTCAGTTTCATGAACAAGAAAAGGGATTGTTTAACCATATGTTTTATTTGTAATGAGGGTATCTGTAAATCTTCCCGTAATGTTTAAAGTGGTGATAAATAAATAATGAACTTTGCGTTTTCATATATCATACCAAGAGTGTAGCAGGTGTGATTCTCTTATGACCACATGACTTGCTGCCATTATGCAAACCGATGAAGACATTCTATTTATTCCCTTTTTTATTGAGTTTGGTTTTGGTTTGGCTTCCTTTTTTTCAATGTGATTACTAAAAACCAGGCTGACCATTCATTTTAAATGTTTCATCTCTAGCATGTCCTGGGGCACAAACATTTCTTCTTGCAAATGTTAATGGAATTTAGTCTGTTAAATGTAATTTTTCATCTTGCTGATCCAACTGGGAAGTCTCTAGGTTTGTTTTATGTGTTGAATGTTCATTTCTCTGTAGTGCTACTGCATGCTGTTGATTGCCACTGAAAATCAGTGTTTTTCTCAGGGAGTAGTTCATACACATTCGTTTATTTAACAGTCTGATGTCTTTCCTATGTTTCAGTTTTCCAGTTTGACACCGAATTCTATATCAGTGGACTCGCACCTCTCTGCGACCAGCTTGTGATACTTTCATACGTAAAGGAGATTTCCGAAAAAACGGTAATTTAGAGTTTCTGCACAGCACTAAACTGCCCTGTGAGTTGGGCCTCGGACTAGTCATGCAGATCTGATTATCTGTGGAAAAATTTGTAGTCTGCTGGTAGTGAACAGTGCTTGAAGCTTCTCTGACCTATAAAATAAGGTCAGTGGAGGTGATGTTGAAGACTAATGTACTTACCTTTGAGCAGTCCTGTCTGGGTTCCTTTATTTCTTGCAGGAGGCAGAGAAGGTCTCCAAATAGTCCTTCTCTCTCCTTTTTCCTTCCTTTTTTCCCCCTCTCTCTTTTTCTCTCATTTTTCCTCTCTCTTTTGCTATTTCTGCACCAGAAAATCTTTTTTTAGGCATAAGAGAGGCTTGCTGACACTGTGTCTTAGTAGAAATGAGAGAAGTTTATCAACTAAGGCAATAAGAGTCACTGTGGCAGGGGTGGGATGCATGATTACAGACGAGTGGCATCATTGTCTCTCTTGCTTCCAAAGCCCGTAGTTGTGTACTCCCGGATATGTATGTAGATGGGTAGAAATTAGAATTCGTGTCAGCCATTTTCACTGGGCGCAGGCGAGCGCCGCGTCTGTCTCCGACATTTATTTAATATTGCCAAAGAAAAAGGCGAGGCAGTGGAGGAAATCCTTGAAGTTGCGGTGTGAGAATGGCAGATGCTCTTGATCATCTTTTTGATAGTACGTCTGTATCAGACAAGCATCACCATAGTAACCTTAAGCAACTGGGTGCACAAGTTGCTAGGCAATGAAATGCTGAAGGTTCAAACAAATGCTCGAGCCTTATGAAATCAATAGGGTCAGCTTCTAGCTCTGCTGCAGGGTGTCAGATTATTATTTATTTATTTATCTTAAGGAGAAAAATAATGTCACAGCAGTGTTTCCCAAGAGAGCCGGTATGCTAGTCCTCTAGTGCAGGTAAAAGAAAAGGAGGCAAACAAATGGGATAAGGAAGAGGGAGGAAATGGTGGGTTGAAATGCTTGGGAACAAGGAAATTGGGAAGCTGCTGTTACTGAAGTAGTAGCATGGGAAAGGAGCTAGCATAAAGGAGGCAGTGACTGATAAAGGTTAAAGTCATTCTAACTGCTTCAGGAGAGAAAGTCGAAAAGAGAATTTTAGGTGATATAATGGTAAAAGAACATAGGAAATAATTTTTTTCATGCATTTGCTTTTAATTAGCCTTTTAAACAAACCCTGAATGCTGGACTTGGATAACTTCTCAGGTCTCTGGGTAACTCTAATAAGGAAACAAAAGCAGTCTCCTCCCTGACACCACATCTGTGCCCGGGTGTGCTGGGAACCCCTCTGTTAGTGTCTTGGCTCCGTGGAGCCCGAGTTGCCTGAGCTAGCAGCAGAAGTGCTGCTCACTGCAAGTGCTGTTGGGTTGTGAGGAACACTGTTCCTCCTACGCTTGATTTCACAGCTTTCAAACAACAGCTTCCTACTTGTTACAAATTGGATCAGAATTGAACTCATGGCTGGCTTTGATGTTTTGTTTCTTTTTTTTTTTTTTTTTGACTTGCACTGGAACAGTTAAATTGAGAGAAGACCCAAGTGGTCCTGCCACAAGATGGGTAGGCTAGAGCAGTGTAAATCCACTTTGTATGTCTCCTTGCTCTTTCATTCTGTATTTTGTTATAATTCACAGCCAGAAGTAGAAAATAAGGATTGTCTTGGACCTTGACTTAGTTAAAGATGTAGCTAGTTGAAGACAGCAGTTTCCTTTGGGTGGAAGATGAAAATCCATGATGTTGTCTTACCATAACCACCTACATTGCCCTTGAAAGTTCACGTTACTCTAAGATCATCAGCACAGCAAGGGTTTTAGATTATTCTCAGATTAATTTTTTCCCTACTGCTGCTGGACACTTAAAAGTGCAAACTTAAACACCAGCTAGAAAAAAAAACAAAACAGTTTCATCTTGGTACCAGGATATCATTGATTTGTAGAGCTCTGTGCTTCAGGGCTGGAGCCAAGCTCAGAATATGTCTGAAATTGTTCTGCTGCTTGTTGAATGCAGTGGTTGATGATCATCTGTGACTGAAAACTTCCATGACCAAGAGCAGAATAGTGAGCAAACCCAGGAGAAGGGTTAGACCATTGTCTAAACCTCCTTCTCTGCACTGATCTGTTCAAGGGAAGCAAGGCAATTTTCCTTTGTCTTTCAGATGCGATTAAAACTACTCTGTGGAGCGCAGCTTTGCAGCTTGTATAGTTCATAACTGAGTGCCCAGTGCAAAGTACTGGACATTTGGGAATGTTTGCAGCTGTTGAATTTCAGCCTTGTTTGTAGATGACCATCGTTTGGCATTGCTAAGGTAAATCATGTAGGATGTAACTAAGGTGTTGATGTTTTTCTAGGAAGTGGAGTGCTGTGCAAGGCCTAGACTGGATATTGTACAGCCCCTACCCGAGTCCTGTGAAGAGATCTCTTCTGATGCACTGACAGTACGAGGATTTCAGGAAAATGAATGTAGAGATTATCATTTGGGTAAGTGTTCTCAATATTGTTTTATTTTCATAACTTGGTTAAAAAAGACTTGATTTCGGAGGACTTGGCCTCCTTTTTCATTTTTATGTCATCTCCTTGAACAACTGTCTGTAACTGCTTATGATACCAAAATGTAAGGTGGAAATCCACAAGAGCCAGTTACATGAAAGAAAACAAATGTGCGTATTTAAACATCATGATTTATAACACCATCTATTAAGTCAGACACACTGGGTAAGGCACAAATACAGATGTCATGTAACGTCCTGTGTTGTGGAAGGCAGTATCTTCATTGGAGATGCATTCAATGTGATCCATAGGAGTTCTTGTGTCCCTTTGGACACAGGGGGCTTCAGGAATAGTGAAATGAGTGACACAGTGTCTGGAAAGCTGCTTTAGAGCTAAAGATAGAGTAAATATCATTTCAACAGTAAGATACACCTGGATCAACTTAAAAGGGGCTCACAGATTATTAGCTTCCCTGGACTGATAAAGCTGTTGGCATATAACAGACCTCGGAATGATAAAAAGTAATGAACAGCAACTGGAATTTGGCAAGTTTAACCTAGAAGATAGGTTTAATTATGTAACGAGCAGGGAGTTTAAGCCCTGGCACAATATATACCAGAGTCTTTTAAAAAAGATGGGATGGCTTTCTGATACGTGTTGTAGTTCAGAAAGATGCATGGCAAGGCTGATGCAGAATTTCTTGGTGAAGATTATATAGCCTGTGTTATACACAAACGTTCCTTCTGGCTTTTCAAATCCATGAATCTGATTTTTAAGCATCTTCTCTGGCAGCATGCTTCAAATCAGGCTTGGCAGCCCTTTTTGTGTACATCACTGCCCTTAAGCCACTAGAAATATAGTGTATCTCCTCCTGATCTCCAAAATATCTCTGCTTCTATCAACAGAATTGGGATTTCTTTATACCTGTCCCTAAGCAGAACACTGATACCGACAGTTGTACTTTTATGCTTAATGAATATTCTAGTTAATCTGACAAGTCTAAAGTTTTTTCGATGGCTTTAAAACAAGCATTATTTTATGGATTGCTTATAAATTCAGGAGTGTATTTGTATGCGTGTATAGATAAAGATAAAGGATGGGGGATTGTTTACTTTTCCTGTGCCTACAAAATATTGATGGTGCTTCTTCATGGCTTCTGTGGAAATAATAGCTATTATGAACAGTCATCTTCTGTGCTTGATTTTACCTTTAAGTACATTTTTACTTTGAGCTTGCTCAAAAATAAAGGCTTATGGTATAAGCAAATGCATTATACACATAACCTTAACTTATAGCATTGCAAATGCATTGCTGTAATGATGTGCTGTGTCCCCAGGGGTTATGGCATCTATCATTTATGCTTTTGATGGCCTTGACCTTGATGGGGAGGGTAAGTTTATTGCAGGCTATGTAGTGTAATAGTCCTCTAAAAGTATAATAATGTGTTCTAAACCATCATAAAGTTTACTCATAGTGGATGAATCAGAATTTGCAATAAGCTGTAGTGATTTTTTTATTTAAAGCCATTTTGCCATTTAAACCAGTTTTAATTTATTGGAGCATACAGCTTCCCAAACCAGCATGTTCTGCAGGAGTAGCCTTGCTGCCTTCCTTGCATCTTCTCTCTTTAAATTCCCCTCAAGGGTGTACTAAAAAGCAGGGCTTTACTTAAGGAAAGTATAATAATCGTAAACCTGTGTATACATTTGCAGAGTATTCGGAGGGTGAATCACTTTTTTATATCATCAGTCCAAGAGATGTGGTTGTGGCTAAAGAGCGGGACCAAGATGACCACATTGACTGGCTTCTTGAAAAGAAGAAATACGAAGTAATTTTTCCAACATTCTTTCTTTCAGGCTTTACTGGTTTGGAAGTTGGGGTGGGATGATAAACTTTGCGAAGTCATTTGGATCGGATAGTTTCTGTTCCTGCAGTCATTGACCAAATGCTTGTAGAGGGTAGGAGTTGACTGTACATCTCTCCATCTCTCTGGAGATTTAGTCTTCCTACTGAAACAATTCATCTGATTTGCACCCAAGTGAGGTAGCTGAATTAGATGCTGTGAATACTGCTCTCAGCATCAGATATAAAATGTATTAACTGTCACTGAAAATGATTAAAGCTGGGTTTTTTGCTGTAAACCAGTAGAGCAGTTCCTTAATGAGCTACATGGGTATTTTTCTAGATCTATCCCAACTAAAGAGGGAAGGGTAATGGACTTGGTGGGGGATATTAGTTTTCTCCCATTCTATATCGTTTCCATTATAAAATGAAAAGGTTGTGTTAGGGTACTGCTCTGTTTGGAAAAAAGCAACTGCATATTTGGTTGCTGAAATATTGGTGTGTTTAAGCACGTATATCTAAACACGTAAAACAATAATAACAAGAAATTCTTACAGACAATATTAACATGCACCCAGTGTTCTGGATTCTGATGTCCTGCAGTTAATAACTTTGAACACTTGTTATGGTGCATAAAGTAACTTGCAAATGCTTATTTACGTGTTATTTGTTGGATGCCCATTATAAGGAAAAAAAAGTGGGAAAGCTGTTCACTACGTATTCCTTTCATTAATGCAATCATTATATTCCTCATGCAGATTTGTTTAAATCCTTGTGAATGCTTGTGCATCTGAATAGCAAACTCATATGATGAGTGCAGTTTTGCAGTTTATGTAAATCACGACATTTGGTCCCTGAAGACTCTAATAATTTGCAAGTGACAGCTGGGCATGTGCCTTTGTGAAAGCGGTTCAAGGTAGCAGATAGCTTGTGTGTTATGATGTATGTGAAAAGTTTCATTTTGTTTGTAAAAGTGTCAGCTTTGTTTCTGTACATTCGAAAGAAGAACAGTAAATGGCACTTAAATATAAACCTGACTGGAGAAAACTTTTGGGCTAGGGAAGTGAAAGGTAGCCTTTCCCCACCCCTTTTCCTGATGAATTTTTTCACAGGTGTTGGTAGCGAAAGGCTTTCATTTGAAAATGATCCAATGTGATTGCATTGTCTGTTTCCTTGTAATCTTGCGATTTGATCCTAATATAGTAATGTGGAGTGAACCCAGATGGAAACAAAAGTAGTTTTCTCTTTGGTTGACTGCTTTTGTTTGAGTATGAATTCAGAGCTGCTCATCCAACCATGGCATTAAAAATTCTAGTGCTTCAAACACCCTGCTCTGAAAAATAGTTCATTTATGCGGTTCTAGAGCTTTCTGTACTGAAAGTTTGTGTATTTGACTGGTATCTCTGTTTTCTACTTTTTGAATATAGGAAGCTTTGATGGCAGCTGAGATAAGTCAGAAAACCATAAAAAAGCACAAAATTTTGGTAAGTCTCAAAACTTCTTTTCAAAACAAAATATCTGATTTCTTTTAGAACACTAAGAGATGCTACAGATACGTTCCCTGTTCTGTATTGCACCAGACAATAGCTGTTAAGCATACTCCAACTACCATTCAATTTCCTGGTTTTGGCTGCAGAAAAGGATTTTTAGTGTGTGAAATACAAAAGGATCTGGATTTTATGAAGGTGCTACTGACATGGAAAAGAAGAAAATTACACTTCTCTGATTTCTGATGGGGTTTTTGTTTGCTTTTCCTTTTGTGTTAAATTTGCTGTCGTTTCAAGTAGCACACAATATTACAATATTGGAGATTGGGAGGGAGGTGACACATTTAACTTTTACCTTGTACATGTGACAGGGTTTTGGCCTGAGTTAAAGAGGTGCAACTGGAAGGCCTTTTAAATGCTATTGAAATTCAATTGCAGTTTCACATCTGACTCTCTAATGTTGCTTTGTGATTCGCGTTATTTTAAGCAGATAAGCTCCTTTTCTCCTATGTAGTTATTTCCCATGTTTATAGTCCCTGAACAGGGCACCAAAGAGTATCTATGCTTAAGACAAAAGGGGAGGGATAATGTAATAGCCATAAAAGCATTGCTAATTTTATCCCCCCCCCGCCTTTTTTTTTATTTCTAATTTTCCCCCCCCCCCGCCTTTTTTTTTTCTCGTTTAAATTGACCTCATTGCGAACACATCGGTAGTTCATTAATACTACTGCTTCTTTAAATGGAAGTTTATGTTTAAGTACAAAGTGTTAGAAGATGTGTTTTATTTTTAACCAGATTACTGCTCTAACATGCACATTGTTTATCAGTATGTCTTAAAAATTCTTTTCTTCTTGTCCAGAAGTTGAATCAAGACTTAATGGCATGCCATCACCTATCACAGGGTTTGCAGATTTAACTGCTCTGTGACCCTTGCAAAAGATGTAAAGAATTCTTAAAGGAGGACCTGGCTATATATTAGGACAAAAAAAATAAAAATAAAAATTAAAAAGCTCTTCTCTTGGTTTGCAAAAGTTTGCTCCACTAGGATGAAATTCAGTGGGGATATATACAAGCAGAGCTGTTGAGTGTTTGGTCCCTAATGCAAAACCTGTGGAATGTGTCAAGGGAAAAAATGGTGACATCAAGTTCTAAGTGAGAGATTAGTGGTTCAGGGATTTAAAACAACTCGTGTTCTCACTGCCCTGCAGCAATCAGACCAGTGACACCACAGTCACACCACCTGACAAGTCTGGTGGTCTGGGGGATTTTTTTAGGTTGTGGTAATGATCACTGGCCCCTCTGCACCTCTTGAGCAGAATGCAAGAATCCTAACCAACCAGAGATACGCAGCTCCTTTCCTTGTACTGTTTTCTCTGCTCACTGGGGAGCTGGCCTATAGGAGGAAGAGACTGCCACAGATCTTCGTTCTTGAGAATAGTGAAGTTGAAAGTACAGAGATGGTTTCTGTAGTGGAATGAAATCCCAAATTCTGGTGTATGTGCATGAATTTTTTTTTCTTTCTAAACTTTGTTGTAGATTGAACAATTGAAGTTGTTGGACACCTCTGCTCATATTCTGTTCCACTCAGAGCTGTCCGTGATTTTGACCAAAAATTTTATGTTGTACTTCAGAAGACCCTTTTTTTTTCCTTGTAAGAAGCAATGACTTTTATTTTTTTTCTTATTGTACAACCCTCTTTGTTTACTGGACACAATGTGCTTTTAGTGATGTGATTCTTAAGTTGTACAGTGGTTACACTGGGCTGCATTGACCTTGATACCAGCATTGGGATTACAGAAGAAGGCATCATTGTTTAACCACAATGTTAATATATTAAATGCCTACCAAAATAATTTTACAGCTGACTTGTGTGATAAATACTTGAGAGGGGAACTTAATATATATTAATATGTAATAATCTTGCTAAATTCTTGGTAATTCCTTTACCTGATGGAGCAGCACTAGGATTTATGTTCTCCGTCAGCGTTTTTCCCCCTTGCTAACTTTGTGTTGACAAAGAAGTTGTCTCATACAATGGCTAGTGGCTTTATTTTTGAGATAATGAATGCAGGCACTGACTGATCAGCCGTGTGATTTGAACAATCCTTAATATTTGGAGGTGGCACAGTCTTCCAAAAGTCAATGTTATGAGAATTATTTAAAAGAGCATCTTAATTTGAACCTGTGAGTGGTCCAGGCAAGTATTTTGTGTTGACTGGTCTGTGGGCCCTAGATCCAAAGGAGATCTGAGCATATCCACTTAAGGCCTGGTGCTTGACTTCACCATAGTGCACACAGCTGGAATGATGGTTATTGTGGCAGTCAAGTGTTTCACTTCCAAACTTTGTAACTAATCCCTTATTTTTGTTCCCTTTAGGACATTGGTTTAGCCTATATCAATCACCTAGTGGAGAAAGGAGAGTATGACCTGGCTGCTCGGTAACATATTAAAGATTTTGTTTGCTGGCTAAAGTGTACCTGTGTGAGGAAGAAGCAAAAGCAAATTGTTGATTCTGAAGTACTTTGTGATCTTGATTTTTCTGGGTGTTCTGGAGTTTCTGAAGGTTCAAAATACACAGATGTGTGACTGCACCCTGTATTTTCTTGCCTGTAGTGACGCAAAAGTTACTGTAATTTTCTAAAGTTTAGCTAGAATTGAGGCACATATATTTGAAAGTAAGCCTTGTTTTTTTCCAGTCACACTAGATTTTCAAAATTGGGGTTTTCTTTGGATATTGATAATCTTATTAGTGTGTCATTACATGCCAGACCATGAGAAAATAAATTGTGGTTCCATGGGTGTAAACAAAAATTTAGGTATCTAAAGTAAAGAACAGAAATTAAGGATTGTGTTTTCAGTATATGTATCTGTAACCATATCTTTTCAAGTGCTCAATTTTATTTAGCTGAGATATAAAAAAAATCACTCAAAGCTAATCTGGCCCTAATCGATAAGGGTGAATGCATAGTAAGCAGTCAAGTCCTCTTGGATGCAAAGAAATTATAAGATCGGAAAGGAGCAGTACCTGGCATACTCTGCTTGAAGCAATGGTTGCCAAAATAAGTGACCTTTGAAAGTGTCTTGATAGAGAGAAAAAAGGAGAAAGAAATCCTTGCAGTAATGTTGTCACGTTTGTATTACTCTGTACCTACTTTTGTTTTCTCTTCCTTCATCTTCCTTGCAGAAAGTGCCAGAAAATTCTTGGCAAAAACACAGAACTGTGGGAATTTGAAGTATACAAATTTAAAGAAATAGGTCAGCTTAAGGTAAGTTCATTTGCATCTCTGAACTCAAGTAATTGGCATGCTGTATTTCCTGCATCTTTTGACCACATATCTAAAGGATCACATTTAATGGCACTAGTGTGGTAGCAGAATGTAACACTGCTCTTGAAATTCCTGCACCAGATCTCTTAATTGTACAGTTGTCATTCAGATTAGTGTGTATATATGAACACGCCTCTAAACAGGGTTGGAGGCATAGCACCTCAAGATACTCGGCTGCCTATTTTTAACTCGTTGACACTCTGCAAGTAGAAGACCCATGCCCAAGGCCTTTATTTTCAAAGATGTTCACAGTTAAATACACTTTTCCCATTTACTTTTCACTCCCTTCCAGTATGTCTTGAAAAATCCTACCCCAACTCTTAAGGAAAATAGCCTCTGTGGGTGCGAGCCTTTCCTGAAAATCCAGGTCCCTTGCACCAGAGACACAGCTTGGAGCGTCAAAGGATAGTTAAAATGCAAACCAACAGGGAAAACCTATGCTGTGGGCTAGAAATGGTGGCAAGAAAGAGGAGCAGTCTGCCCTGTCTTGTGCTTTCCCTGGTTGCAAGCCAGCTACCTCAACAGTACACATTTAATGTGAGATTCTCAGTTAATAAATTGCCCGGGACATAAGGCTATAGTCACTGTCAAACAAGTAGAAAACATTATGCACACTCCCTTTGGTAATGCATGTACATTTATTTCTGAATTTTATGTCTTCCTATTCAAACTCAATGAGCCAAAAAGGACATATTATTAAGATCTCACAGCATGCAGTCCCTTGCTGGTTTTGAGCTGTTTAATTCTGTTCAAAGGGCAAAAGTGTTTCAGTATTACAGTTTTCAGAAATGTCTGGCTTTTGTTTTAGAGCCGTGCCAGTGCAAGAACAGCCTTGCCTTTAGTATGACTTCTTAGCATTTCGTTGCACTCTTTGTCACCTTGAAAGGTGATAACTCGTGTTTCTGTCTATTTCAATCCAATAAAGGACCTGAGTGCAGGTGCAGGTGAAATTTTGATACAGTGCTTCTTAGTCCTTTTGGGTTTATTTTGTTTTTTAGATGCAAGTGTCTGGAATGGATGTTTTTCTTGTCTCCACTTATGTCATCCAGCAGACTGTAAAATATAAAAATATTTGTAGGTTTGCAGCAAAAACATCTCTGCTAAATTACTGCCTTTCTAAATGGTTGTTTTCAGCCCCTTGAAAAACATAAGATGCAGTCTGTTACATTATTCAGCTTCAAGCTGCGGTTCTAGAAGATGCCTTTCTTCTTTTACGATTTCAAACATGTATAACTTGTCCCGGGTTCCTGAAGATACTTGAATATCAGAAAGGATGAACTATGTTAAGCCAGATGTAAATGAAGCAATTCTTGAAATGCTTGGGGCCACTTGTATATTATTTGGAATTTCTACCTATTTACCCAACCAGCAGGTGTTAAACACAGTAGTGTAACTGGGCTATAATGGCTTTAAGCCCTGATGAGGTGACTCTGAGATTTGGAGACAAAGTGTATTTCAAAAAGGCATTTTCTTAAAGAATTTGCACTGCATATAAGTGGTTGCCTGAAATGTGACGTTTACAATAGAATGTGATTTGCCAATAACTCAGGTGGCAGTGAAACTAAAGGTTTAAACTTTCCTTCCTGCAGAGGGACTAGTTAGTGATACCCTAAAGTCAAAGCCTGCGGGGTTGAGTGTCTTGTTTGTTTGCAGGTTTTAGGGCATTTTTGAGTGTTCTATACTAAAGGTCCTGTTTGGCTACCAGAGGCTGCGTTTTGGTATCTTGATGTTTCTTGTGTCTTCAGTGATTGTCCTCTAGCAAACCTTGTTCTGGCAGTGTCAAGATTTTAGAGCCTTGCAATGATCTGCTCCTCTTCTGCTCCAGCAGTGGTGGCTCGGTGGAGCGACGTGCTTGTGCTCGAGTCACTTCAGTGTAAAATCCACTATCTCAGCTCACACAGCTGATTCAAAGGACGATGCCAAACTCTGCAAGGGCTGGCCGTTGTGGCATGAGGGATATGTTCCCTTCTGTTGGCTCTGCTGTGACAGCAGTGACTTTCAGCAGGGGTGCAGGGTGATCAGCTAGCGGCAGCAATGCTTTAGTGACCAAAATGTTGACTAGAGGACACGTGAAGGACTTCACCTGACTGTGGTGGGTGTAGGATAGAGCAGCACTATCCAGGCAGCTTCTTTCACCTCATAGGTGTCCTCTGAGGAATAAATAATTGTCGTTTGGGCTTTTTGGTGGGATATTTTAGGCTATCTCATGTCAACTTCTGTATGGGCTTTCTTGTGTATACCCTGTCCTTATTTATACCTACTGACCAAAAGACTGAACGCAGGTCTTAAGAAGAAACAAAGGAAGAAAATATTTCTATGTATAGTATCTTTTTTTTTTAATTTAGAGTCCCTTTTGCCACAGGGTTCAGGAATTGATACAAAGGTATGCTGATTCCAGAGCCTTTTGATCTGACCTTGCTCCTTCACTACTGCTTAAAAATAAAATTGGAGGAGTTTGTAACCTCCAGCACGGGTCTTCATTCTCCTTTGTGCCTAGGCTTAAAAAGAACTTGGATGCTTTTCAGTCTTTGATGAGCACAGGGGCCAAACAGCAGGAGGTGGTTGCACTTTTCCTTCAAAGCAGTGGGGACTTGGGGCAGGAGAGATTTCCTTCCCAAGGCAGCCTGGCCCCCACGCAACGAGGCAGCTGCACTGCTCCACAGCTCGCTGTGCGGCCAAGCCACGGCCAAGAGCTGCAGCAAAGCCTGGTGGGCACGGCTGTTCACTTAGGAGGTGGCAGGAAGGTAGAAAATGGGTATGAAAACAACTGTTGGAGAATGTCCTCTGCATTCGAGTCTTCAGCTGGTGACCAGCTTGCTTTCTTTATGGTCATAAGAGGCTTTTTATGAGGGGGTCTTGGGAATATGATTCCCCAGGGCAGCTGGCAAGACCGTGCCCTGAGTTAGCTATTAAATTCTGTGACAGATGGTGGGAGCTGATGTTGGCAGCGTGCTACATTTCAAAGACTGGCCAAGCTCAAACAGTGTGCGGAGAGGTCTCCTGTGAGCAATGAACTTTTAATTTTTGCAAGGTCATTAACATGCTTTTTTATTGGGTTGGGGTTTTTTTTACCTCCTTTTTCACCTGCGGGTGGAAGACTTTAATGAAATGTGCAACGTAGGCAATTGTTTTAATTTAAATACTAGGAAAATTTATTGGGAATAGTCATTGCTATCTGCAAAAAAATAAAAAAGTAGTGAGATGTTATTTCTCCTGCTTTGTCCATGCAACTTCAATAAGAAAATGCTGTAGCATCATGTGACATTAGTGGGCAATAGGCAGCATCTTTTGAGTGTTTGGAGGAATTTCATCAGTGTTGGGCCTTCAGCTACAAACCTTGAAGTCCCAACACAGCTGGCAGCAGTAGCGTTTATTTTGGCAGGCAGTACTAACTCTGGCCCCTAGTTGCATGGAATAATATAGTGCTAATAAGATGCTGTGCTGAAATTCCAGGGTATGAGCTGATTCATTCTGGCAGGTTCTCATCTCCTGCCTGCCAGAATGCAGTTCCTTAACACCTCCTATGGAGCGACAGATCACACACCTTTGTCTTTTCTGTGGAGAGATGTATTCTCAATTTGATTTTTATTTGTGTATGTAAAAATAGCTGGCAAAAGAGAGCTCTTTGTAAAATGTAGTGACCTCCCAGTAAGTCATAAATCAAAAGTACGTATTTTTCAGCTAGTGAATACTTATACCTTTTTATAAGATCAAGACTGGACAAAATGGATTTTGAATATTTTCTTCTTCTGAGGGGTCTTTTGTGGGTTTTATTTTCTAAATGACTAGCGGTAAATATTCAGACTTCTGTAAGTGCAATGGCTAATACTCCCATTCTAACTACTGTCTTACCACTATATTTCTAATTGAAAATTCTTTCATATAAGTAATAAAATTCCAATATGTGCAATTGTAAAGTAAATAAGTTCAGGATACTGCTTACAAGTATGAATATACAGCGCTTCCCGTGTTTATCGAGAGCCATGTTTTGTGTGTAGCTTTGGTTTTTTTGTTTCACAACAATTCTTTTTTCCGTCATCAGTGTACCTGGCATGTTGCATGTCATTTCCCTTCTGATGCTTTGTTCTCTTTGTTTCTATAGGCAATTAGTCGTTACTTGCCCAGACGGGATCCAGTTTTGAAACCTCTGATCTACGAAATGGTCCTGCACGAGTTTTTGGAGAGCGACTATGAGGTCCTGCAGCCTGTTGTGTCCACATGTAATAGCTATTGCCAGCAAAACACCGTCAGCAATGTGGAATTCCAGTAGCAAATTCTCTATTGTATTCAAAGAGATTTTCAGTGAACAATTTAACAATAATGAAAAGATGAGAAAGATTAATTTTAGTTTAGATTTTAAAAGAATAGGTAGAGTGTTCTTCAGAGCGTGGAAATACTGTAGGATTAGTTATTTCTGATAAGTACCATTGTTCGTAGTTTGTTTAACATAGCACAAGTGGTTGAGGTGCTGCACAAAGCATACAGCACCTGAAAGAGACCCAGCTTCATGAATCTTAATAACATTGCCCTAAGAAGGAAAAATCTCTGTTCTGCACGGTGCATGTCTGTGGGCACGTAAAAGTGGCTTAGAGGTGAAGCACAGCAGGTATCCTCTCAGAGGCTTAGCCAAAGCTTTGATGTTTTGAAATGTTCCTTAGGCAGTTCTTTCTATTTCTGTTACAATCTCTTATACTTTTAGGGGTTTGCAACCCTGATAAAAGAGTGGCCTGGAGATCTCTACAACAACACAATCATAGTTCAAGCTGTAGTGGATCACCTGAAGAAAGATCCACAGAACAGGACTTTGCTACGAACACTTGCAGAATTGTGAGTGCAATTTTAAACTCTTGTTACAGGAAGTCAGCTTGAAATAGCATCCTATAGTTTATAAACATTTACCTAACTCTCTTCACAGAAATATCTGCTTTGTGGCAGTCTGCAGAGCATCAGCTTTCTCTACTCTCCGCTCTGCTGATTGCACAGCTTACCAAGTCTTTTTCCCTTCCTTATAAAGTGTATGCTGAGTATGAAAGCAAAGAGTTTAGTATAAGATTGGATCTTCTACTCCTCTTTCCAAAGCAAATAGCTAACATTCCTCTTTATGCTGTCAGAGGAAGCCTCTTTTGTGAAGTGTGCATTTCAGAATTACCCACAGGAAAATAAATTTATTTTTTTTTCCCCCTCTATTTCAAAAGTAGTATATTTAAGTTTACTGTGGGGCTGGAAATATGTAACTGGAGAATGTGCCAAAAATGATCTGGTTCCAGACTACTTCATACAGGGATAAAGCTCTTTGGTTTTCTCTGCCTGATTCCCGTGCTGCTTCTTTGTACAAAGCAGAGCTACTGCTATTACTGCTACAGTCTGTCCCAAAGTTTTTTTTGGCTCTAAAGTGAGTTCCATTTAGTTTCCAAAAATAGAAAACTAGCATTTGTTGTGGCTTCCCCTGTGGTTTGAAAACAGGAAAATGAACGTGCAGAGAACCACAGGTAAAGAACACAAATGCAGGGACTGATATACACAGAACTGAAATTAATGTTGCCCAGTGTTTTTCCCTCAAAAAAAGTGAATCACAGCAACTAGTCATATATTCATCACATCACATAGCATCCTAGCAACCTTTACATCCTAGAGTGTATTTACATTTTCCTTCATAGGTGATTTTCCTGCACTTAGATATGTAAGATCACGTGTATTATAACATTGTTTTGCATCAGGTATACTTATGACCAGCGCTATGGCAGAGCCCTAGAAATTTACCTGACTCTGAGGCACAAAGACGTCTTCCAGTTGATCCACAAGCACAATCTTTTCAGTTCTATCAAAGACAAAATTGTTCTGCTCATGGATTTTGATTCAGAGGTATGATGATCTTAATGATTTTATATTCACTTTCCACTAGAGATATTTTAACAAATTAAAAATAAATGAGCTGAAGGTAGTGTTGAGGCCGAGAGTGCATTTGCTGGGTCTGGATGCATTCTGAGATCAGGAGAAAATGTTTGCATAGACAGCAAAAAGAATAGATCCAAAGATTAATTTTTTTCCTTTGTATTTCCTTTTGAGTATCACCCAGGGAGAAGAGTGCCAGATGCGAGATCATTGTTGTGATTCTGAAGCAGACTTTCACCCTGATATTCCTTCTGCGTTTCTAGTCAAATAATGCTGTTAATAAGTAAAAGAAAAGAAGCAGTGAATTTATTGTGAGGCAATTGTTAGATGTACTTGCCACTTTTATTCTTCTGCAGCCAATTAATCTGCTTCTGCAAGTTTGCAAGGTTATTAACCTAAATACCAAAAATCAAGAGGTGTGCATTTTGTGCTGAATTTTATATTCTTTCTTACCAGCTGGCTAAAACCTCAGCAAGTGCATTTTGGTATGATCCCTGGAGAAGGAATCTGTGTGCTCCCTGGGGGGGTGAAACAA
The DNA here is from genome assembly GCF_000699245.1 of Pterocles gutturalis. Lineage (NCBI taxonomy): Eukaryota > Metazoa > Chordata > Aves > Pterocliformes > Pteroclidae > Pterocles > Pterocles gutturalis. The sequence continues at coordinate 24,645 of NW_010108557.1, read as the reverse complement.
AGTAGATCTGCTCTTTCAGTGCAGCAATTGTCTAAGCACTGGAGCTAAAATATGAAGCCATCTGTACTAAAGATGATCATCTTTGGTATGGCCATTCTGAACTACAGGAAGAAAAAAATGTATAATTCTTTTTTATTAGACTAAATTATATCATTAATCAGTGTTTTTTGGATGTGCTCTTGTAAGAGGAAGCAGAACTGGAACCTCGGTGGCTACTCTGCTTACATGGTCTCATCTGCTTGTGTTACAGTATTGGTGTGCAGATAGTTTGGAGAATCCAGTTGTAAGGGAAGTTAAGTCGTGTGTTTCCTATACAGCCATGATGCAGTTTCCTTTTGCAGTGGGACAAAAAGCATTTCTACATCATTTGGCAGTGGCCTTCTGTGACCGTGATTTGATGGGCATACCTCACCTGCAATATAAGTGCACAGGATTGATTGCTATTAGTATGGAAACTTAGGAGAAGTATTCTGGAAGAATACATGATGTGTTCTCCTGTAGTGCTGTGCTGTCGGGGAATGCTAATGTTATTTATGCAAACTGCTCTCTGAATTACTGTTGCTGAAAAGAGTAGGTCTGCGATATCCATCTGATACCCATCAATGAACAAGCAAAATACTATATAGAGAGTGTGAGAAAATGTGTGTGCCTGTTTGTTTACTGGGTTCTCTTTCTTTCCTTTAGAAAGCAGTAGACATGCTTTTGGATAACGAAGATAAAATTTCCGTGAGTATAAGAAGATGACAGTCCAAGCATGGCAGTCCAGTGCTTGCTTGTGTTACTCATCCTCCTTTCAGTCCTGTAAATGTGATGTTCATCACAGGCTTACTAATCTGTTGAGTTTTATTTGTTTTCTTTCAGATTGACAGAGTTGTTGAAGAACTAGAAAACAGGCCTGAGCTACAGCACGTGGTAAATACTTCTACGTTTGGTTGGTTTCAAGTTGAGCTGAATAAACTCTTTGCTGGGCATTTCTTTTACAGATGTGGTTATCCTGCCAAAGTGCATGTCACACTGAAGTGTCATAAATCATCAAAGCCAAAGTGGCTGCTTTTGCTCATCCATTTTTTAACGTGGCTATAGCATTTTTACAATAGTAGAATAATTTTAAAATGTGTACTGGTGAGAACTTAATAACGTACTGCTTTCTTGTTAATATACCGTGAGATACTCCTTATGGCATTGCAGACACTTGCCTTCCCTTCTTGCTTGTATCC
>NW_010108557.1:19765-23397 GCF_000699245.1 Pterocles gutturalis | reverse complement strand
CAGAAATGGGTTGGATGTTGTGTGCAACTCTGAAGTGCGTTTTGCTGATCCACAGAGACAGTGAACTGCTTGTCTTTCTAAAGCCGTAACTTCCACACACTGCAGGATGATTCTTGTTTGTGCAGAATGACAATATCGCTGCAAGGCTGTGGCTCTACATTGCTATTCCAAAAGCACCTCCTCGGTTTGAACGTGCTCTCGGTGGAATACCTAACGTGTAACCACGGGCTTGGGCCGCATTAGGGAGGGAAGTTTGACTTGTTGCTGTGTACAGGTGGGGCTCAGGGCGTTGATCTGGTGGAGAGCGGGTTTATGTGGTAGAGATGTGATTATAGGAAGCAGCTCTATGAAGTGTGCAGCCCGCAGCCCAAGAGCTTTGCAAAGACGACTGACTGAGTGACTGTCAGTTTATGGAAGAGATGCATCATTTTCAAGGTGTGAAGCCTGCTTCCCTTTCAATAAAGGTGATGCTCCAGATTATTCTCAAGGCTTTGCTGTGCTCATCTAGAGTGAAAGATTTGCCCCAGTATCTGTAGTTTGAAGTACTTTGACTATAACTTTTCACGTGGTAAAAAAATGATCTGTAGTTGTCTGCAATGGTCAAGTGTATCTAGATAACCAAAATGCTTAATTTGAGATATTTGCCCAAAGTTTTCTGTAAAATACAAAATCCAGTAGCTTCATTGAAGATTAAATGACAGTTTCTTAGCTGTTGCTGAAAACCTGTTTTATAGAGCTGGTTTTGGAGACTGCTGTGATGAGGGTACTTCAGAAAAAAATGTAAAATTGGTCTTTTGACTCAGGATTTAATCTTTGCCTTTTAGTATGTGTTAGCACATTCTTGTGGATACTAAGAGGAGTGGCTAGTGGTTTTGAGTTCTGATTCTTTCTTTTGATTCCTAGTATTTGCACAAGCTTTTCAAGAGAGACCACCATAAAGGCCAACGATATCATGAGAAACAGATCAGCCTTTATGCAGAATACGATCGTCCAAATTTGCTACCGTTTCTCAGAGACAGCACGCACTGTCCGCTGGAGAAGGTGAGCCCCCAAAACCCAAACAGGGGTCCTTGATGTTCATGTCTGTAGCTTGTAGGGCTGTGGATTTGTAACTGTGTCTGGTGCTCCCTCTACTGCCAAAAGGAGGGATGCTTTGGGTTTGTGACCATCACCTGCAGATGGTCTCAGCTCACACAGGGCAGGAATCAGTGGGGATTTTTAATGCAAAAGTTCTGAATTCACATTTGATGCATACCTGCAGCTTATCTACGCATCAGTGCTTGGCCTGAGTGGACAGCGGGTTGTAGTTGCAAGAAATCTACAATCATTTTGCCAAATCTAGGACTGTTTGGTGTTAGGTCTTGAAAAATTAGTAGCTGTAACTGCAGTTTTTCTAGCTTTGTATTCTGAGCTCCTAAGTTTTCTTCAAATAATATACATAGTACAAAACTCACTGAACTAGCAGAGCTAAAAGTATTACCTTTTTACATTTTTCTTCCTTCTCTTTCTTGTCAAATTAAACAAATAAATAAAGGGCAGTCTTGGCTTTTTTCCCCCTGCTTAAATTAAAGTGAATCAAATGGAAATCTAAATTTTCCTCTTTAGTTGGGTCAATATTTTATTATTTGTATTTGTTGCTGTTAATGGCTGAGCAGAGCAGACTTTGTGAAAGGATCCCTCTCTGTATGCAGCTGTAGTGATGACACCAGTGGAGTGGTTTTAAATGTAAGATGCAATATTCAGTATTACATGGTTGACATTCTGAAGAGAACTAGTACTATTCCTGGCACCTCTCTTCTTTTGCATGCTTTTGTCAACTTTACTGTGCAACAGCAGGTAACGCCAGAAAACAATTCCTTAGGATTTCAGGCTTGGTCTTTGTTGAAACTGTCGCACAAAAGTAGGTTGTCACAGTGATCTTGTTAGGCAATGTGCCTGAGAGGTCTCCAGCCAGAGACTTTTGTCTACAATGTTGGCTTATTTCTTTTTAACTTCACAATTTTTTCTTAGCTTTTGCCTTATGCATTATTTGCATGATCATGGTTTTCTGTATAAAACCTTACCTGCACTTCTCTTTTGGTGCGAGTTAGCTTTAGCTGTTGCAGCTCCAGCCACCTGTCTTCCGTGGCTGGTGGTGCAGAAGAGTGCTGTGTGTAACTGATGCAACCACATTGCTGGGACTGCTTTGCTGAAGTTATGGGCTGGGAGCAAGAATATGTTGGAGACCTGTGAACCTTTGGAAGTAACACATAGTAACACTTTTTTCCACATACAAATCTTTATTCTAAGGAAATGAAAAGGAGACCATGAATTTCCCAGTTACCAGTATTTTCAGTTCTTTTTAAGGAGATTCCAGTGCAGGGTATAAATTACAAAAAAATAATAACCCATGATATTTGAACAAGTTCACGCTTATTATTGCTTTGAAGAAATTATAAACCCAGCAGGAAGAAATAATTCTTGTTCTTTAAAAGTAAGCAGCTTTTATTCAAGTGCAGTTTAGCAAATGTTCTATAAAATGAACTGAAAGTATGAATGTTCCCTGTTTTCCTCTAGAGGGAGCATGACAGTCAATAAATGTGCAGCATCCAGCAATCCTGCATACCTGCTACTTTGTAGGTTAACTTCTAAGCAGAGAGAAAAAAGGCTGTCAGCTGTGTTTATAACTCATTTGTATTATTCATACCTTCATTCCTCTAAAGGATCTGGTTTGTCATTCACTTACCCCTACCCTGAAATTCATTGTCCATATCTCTAATCTTCATAGTAACCCGTCTGAAATCATTTGAAAATGGAAGGAAAAGCTAATTCCTACCTGCATCTTTAGCTGTAGCTGTATCTTATGCAGTTATAGTTTTGATTTCCAAGTATGAAAGTCTTTATTGGTGAACAGTTGTCTTCACAGGAATGCTGTGACTCCTGAGGTTGCTTTCTGATTCCAAATTGGAAACAGGCCTGGCATTGTTTATCAGCCTCACCAATTTTCTGTTGATGAAAACTTGTTGATAATCAGTTTGGTAATTTTGGTAATCGTGCTCAGTGTTTGTCAGCTACACACAGATTCAGGAAGTGCTTGTGGCATTTATCCCTCAGGTCTTTAAACCAAATTTACAAGAAACACTTCTTCCTTATTCTTTCATACTTGGCTTGGATGATTTTTGTATTGTCTTCTTGGAGGTCACTGGTACAAAATTTGGAGGGCCTTACAAAACCTTCTGGTAACCCTGAGGAGATCCCTGAAGCTTGTATTGTGAATGAATATCACGTAGGCCTCCATCGCTGGAGAATTCATGTGTCCACCCACAGGAAGCAAGTCTTGACAGCGGATAACCTTAATGCTTTTGCATTAACTAAATTTGGGAAGCAGAAGAAAGAACTTGACAGTAGACTTACAGGTAGAGATTGGCATAATCGAGATGGAAGTACCTGTCCTGTCCCCAGATCTGTTTAATCTTGTAGGAGAATAAAAGGAAATGCCATGGAGTTTCTTCTCTTAATTAATGCTGGAGGAACTGACAGTGCATATTGAGGGAGTTGTGTTCTTGTCAAAATGAATAATGTAGCTTCATGGGAAAGTATCTTTAAGCCTCTTGCAGCATTTGTGATCAATCAAATATCATGTTACATGGTAC
>NW_010108557.1:7252-19734 GCF_000699245.1 Pterocles gutturalis | reverse complement strand
CTTTCCCTCCTCTCTTCCCTTAAATTCAAGGCTCTTGAGATCTGCCAACAGAGGAACTTTGTAGAAGAGACAGTGTATCTTCTGAGTAAGTAACACTCAGTGTGATAAATCACAACATGCTTTTAATATTGTCAAAGTTTATGCTGTGAAAATGTACAATGTATTGTCTAATATTGTTTAACGTGCTTTCCCAGAGACAAAGTTGGTGTACAGTCAGCAGGACCAAATAACATGATCTAGAAAATAAAACAAAGCACTGCACTATTCATATGATGTCTTAGGTCCATATAGTGTGTTACTGCATTTCTGATTTGGTGTTTTTCTGGGGTTTTGGAGGTGTTGGGGGACTGTGGGGCACAGGTTGGGGCAGGGGGGTATTGCTGAGACAGTCTCCAAGAGAAGAATACTGTCAGTTTGAAGAGAGGGGAGAAATAAAACAAATGTTTTATTATGAATACATCTCAAAAGCTTAGTATTATCTTTTGCTGAGGTGTAAGATTTGCTTATATTGTCTCTTTTTTTTTTCTTATTTTTTAAATAAAATTAGTTGTAATCAACACCCCCAGCAGGCCAAGGAATTTACCTCTGAATGGGAGGCACTTTAAGACTAAGACTTTTATCTGTGTTTACATGTTAGTCATAAACAAAATGGAAATAAGTTTTTAATCAATCTATGTTTTAGTAAGAAAAAAGTTTTGTGGACGACTTGAGAGCAGAGTAGGATTTACTCATAGGTTTTCTTAAAGAATAGTTCAGTGTTTCAACTATTTCTTCCTCTTCCTCTAATTTTCCATGCGTGCACTGTACTTACTGTAAATTAAGAGTGTCTATGCGGGCAGCAGAGATGGGGAGGCACTCTTGATCAGGGAGTGGAGTGACAGGACAAGGGGTAATGGTTTTAAGCTGAAAGAGGGTAGATTTAGATTAGGTATTAGGAAGAAATTTTTCACTGTGAGGGTGGTGAGGCAGTGGCCCAGGTTGCCCAGAGAAGCTGTGGATGCCCCATCCCTGTAGGTGTTCAAGGCCAGGCTGGATGAGGCTTTGAGCACCCTGGGCTAGTGGGAGGTGTCCCTGCCTGTGGCAGGGGGGTTGGAACTCGATGACCTTTAAGGTCCCTTCCAGCCCAAACCATTCTATGATTCTATTATTAGATTAGATTTGGTCTTGGTTGAATTAGTCTGAGACAACTTCACACTGACAAAATTTGTATTAAAAGAGCTTCTTAAAGCACTGAGCGTTGATAAGCATTTAGTATTCATAATCTCTTTACTTATTTTTTCCTTCTAGGCAGAATGGGTAATAGCCGCAGTGCCTTGAAGATGATAATGGAAGAGTTGCAGGATGTAGATAAAGCTATTGAATTTGCCAAGGAACAAGATGACGGAGAACTTTGGGAAGATCTCATTTTGTATTCTATTGACAAACCACGTAAGCGCAATAGTTTCTCAGAAGCCTTACATGTGTATTTTTTGGTGGAATGCTATTGCACTTAAAGGATTGAATTATCCATGTGCATGTTAGAGAAAGTGTTTATGAATAGCCAGGGAGGTGTTCTGGTCTGTGGAGCACAACATAGCTGTCCTACTGTGCAGAAAAGCTTCCAGTAAGGCAGCATGTGGGCATGCTACTGAATGAGTACTTAGGGATTTAACATTTGACTAAGCTCTGCCTAGTTATGTCCTTAATGACAAATTAAGGGGAGAATAGTGTTTTTAATTTGTCAGAATGAGGCTTTATTTTTAGACAGCCTCAAAACACAGTCTGCAGGCTTGATGAGGATGTTGTGTAGTGTGTTTATTGCAGCTGCTTCCCTTTGAAATTCTGAAAATTAAGAACCTATACCTTTCTGCCCTTCGGTAGAATAATTTAATTTGTTTCTGTGATATTAAGGTAGGATCTGTAATAATGAGTGTGTCTGGCCTTTCATCTCTTATATGAATAACTACTCAGGTTTAAAGTTTAGATGGAATCAGAAACTGTCAATCTCATAAGAAACATCAGTTTTGTTCAGGAAGCAGATTCAGAGCAGTTCATACGACTGAGAAAATAAGAGAATTACTTTAACTATCTACTCGATTAGTTTTGCAGCATCTTCTGGAGCTTTAAATCAAGGCTTTAAAGTCTCTCTTTGGATCTCTTTTCCAAAGGATTGAATGTCTTATAGAATTAGTGTCAGAATACATATCTTTTAATCTCTTGGCCACTAAATCTGACAAGAAGCAGCAACCAAAATCTATTATTTCTTTAGAAGAATGGCATTCTCCAGTTACCCATACTTAAATGCGGTTCATCACTAAAAGTGATGCTACCATCAGTGGCATCTTTAGAGCAAAAGGAATTCAAAACATGTAGAATTCCCTCAGTTCTATCTGCCCATATGCAGAGCAACTCCAGTGATATTCCTCAGTTTTGGGGGTTGAAGAAAAAGCACAGCCTTGAGGTTCATCCCGCTAGTGTTTCATTGAGTCAGGTGCAACTCAAAAAGCAAAAGGCTTATTTTGTGTCATTCTCACCAATGTTTAGAAACACTTTTCAGTTAGGTTAAGTGCTTGAAAAATTGTTTTTTAAACCCTGGAGCTGGAAATGGAATAGTCACATATTGTAGTTATTTTCCTGACTGTTTTCTTGAGTGCCCTCTTTCTTGAATTGAAATGCACTATTTAATTGTGGCTTTGTGCTGGATACTCTGTTGTCCCTTTTCTGCATACCCTAGAAGTTTTGTGAATTGCTAAACTGTATCTTCCTCTCTTACTCAAAGGCCATATATGAGTAAATACAGCTGCAAGAAACAAAAGAAGGGCTATATAAAAGAGGCTTGGTATTATCTCTTAGTAGAGAACTGTCACAGAATCAGACAAAGCCTGTAGCTTGTCAGAAAAACATCCTTTAATCAGGTATTTTGCTGGGTTTTTTCCTTAACTTCTTTGCCTCTTGGTTTTCACAGCTTTTATTACTGGTTTGTTGAACAATATTGGAACCCATGTGGATCCCATTCTTTTGATCCACCGCATTAAGGAAGGCATGGAGATTCCTAATTTGAGAGACTCACTAGTGAAAATTCTTCAGGACTACAACTTGCAGGTAAATGTTGCATTCTTCCTGTGATGCTGTTTTTCAGAGAGACAGGAAAACTGCTTTGCTACTGAATATCACAAGAAATGGCTATCGTGAAGGTTCGTTCATTTTGTTCAGACATCTGTCGTTGACGCTGTGGGTTGGCACAAAACTATGGCAAAAAGGGTAGAAATTTTTCAAGACAAATAATCTCCTCTCTTGACAGCTTCTAGCAGTTCTAAGTCTCTCCCATGCTGTCATAAGCCTGGTGGCGAAGTAGAACTGGAAGCATCTTGGGTGATTCAGACTATTTTATGCTGCCCGACTGTCCATTATTGGAAAGTCTCTTGACCAGTACTTTTCATTCTGTTTCAGAAGGAAGGAGGCAGAAACAGGGTGCACTCACTAAAACATTCACCAGGTACAAGAGCTGTATGTTAAGTGTCGTACTAATTAAAGGAAGATGAACTTTTAAAATCAAATTCATGTCTGTTGTGCCAAATATGTTGATGTCTATGCATTAAAAAACCAAAAAAGACTGCTCATGGGATTATGGGAGTTCTTGTCCCAGCATAATTACACAGATATGTGCAGTTCCCTACATGGCTGGTTTCTGATGCGTGTTGGTAAGAACTTCCAAGAAGCATACCCTTCAATATTCCTGAAAAGAACAGCAGAGAGAGTAACATTGCATACTTCAAATCTCCCTGCTACCTAGGGAGGCTCAAACTTGAGTTCTCTGTGATGCTGCTCTGCACCTTTCTACTGAGAGACATAGGGCTATAGAGCAGTCTGAATGCCTCCAGCGTAACTACGCGGAGTCCAAGAAAACATAGCCTAGTAAGCAGCTGAAACTGCAATTTTCTGAACCTTATAAATGTGTCATAAAAATCTAGTTTTTGGTATGTCTGCAGACAGACTGAGAAAGTGCTATGTGCATAGCTGCAGCTTTACACATATGCAAAGTATAATGCATGGCTTCAGACAAAGCTGATGACATCATTTGGTCATGTTTTGGGGAGGGAAGAATCATTTTGTCTTAAATTACCTTTTAACAAAATTACTTTGGGATTAGAAGGATCTATTTAACCTTCAGAGTGATATCTCAAATTATTTGCTGTTAGCATTGAAATGCTTCATGGATTTCAAATTAATTCATTTTGAAGTAGATTTGGATAGCTCTAGGGATAAAATTTAGATCTCATAGGAAGAACAGAAGTTAGAGAAGCTTAACGTAGCTTGCGTTTGGATTGTTTGTACGATAGCAAAACAATATAGTCAAGAAAGAGGGGGACTGTTTTTCTTTAGAGAAATCTAAGCTAAAGCTTCAAGTGAGGCTGTTCCTGAAGTGTTACAGGCACTGTAAAGTTCACCATTTATGAACAGCTGCTGTGTCTACACTGAAATTTAGAGATGTGATCACAGCTCTTACGCACTCACCTGAGTAGCCTTAGATTAGCAAGCTCTATTTTTCATAGCGGGACTGTTTCTGCTTTTGGCGTGTGCTTCGGGCCATGGCTGGGACTTCAGGTGAATGTCTGAGCAGCCCCCATTGCTGAGGGCAGTTCTGCCCTACCTTCATCATCACTGCTGCCTCATTAGCTGTTTTAAACCTACCTTGGGTGTGTGTTGGGTTTTGGTAAAAACGTCCTGATTTGTATCACCTGACATACCAGACATTTTGAAGTCATACATAATCCAAATTTCACTGTTTAGGACTTCCTCTAATTTAATCTCTTTGGATCTCAAGCTTTGTATACACTTCAGGTTTATTGCTGCCATTCCCAAAGGCAAAAAAGAAAATCTTCTGCCAAGAACCACAAGCGAGGCAAGCAGTTGTAGTTAGAACCTGTTGCTTGGCTTGCAGATTGCTGCCTAAAACAAAAACTGTGCTGATCTTTTCATAACATTGGCTCCCCAAAAGGTATTACAGCTGTGACAGTCTATTTTTGAATTGTGGCCTCCTTTTGCAAGCCCTGATAAAGTTGTTCTATGCTTATTTAAGTAAGCAGATGTAAATTTTCTATTGTGCTCCTGAATTTCCATAGCGGTAAACTTGACATTAGATGTGATTTGAAATATGGGTAGGAGCTAAAAGCAGTGCCTTTGACAGATTCTGGCTTTTTGAACACTGTTCTTTACATCCCAGCAAAACCAAGTGAATCAAATTGAGTGGCTGCCAAAGCAATGCCATATGTGACTTGCAGTGTGCTTTAGAGAATCCAACAAGGAAGTCTACTAATGCAATAAAATTTGTTGTAATTTTTTTTTAAATCTAGGATCTTCCCTGAATAATTTAGATTTTTATTAATGTTGGCATATTGCAGACTGATTGCTTCACTTGAGCAAATTGCCACCCATTAGCTGAACTGCTGCAGCTGTTGTACATGCTACTCTAAGCTCTAAAGTAAGGTGGTTAACTTATAGCTTTGAAAAGGTGTTAATATCTGTTAGCTACCAACCAACCAAGCACGCACAAAGGTAGGATTAGGTACTCTATTGGGTAAAAAGAAAATGTGGATCACATGAGACTTTGTTCTTAGGCTATGACTTAAAGTAAGTATTTCTAATTTACTTCTGCTCTGGTGTTACAGCTCTGCTTTAAAACTAGGGGTCGCTTAAGCTTCCTTGTTATTCTTCAAGAATATGCAATTTTATTTTTCAACTTCAGGAAATGCAATTATGTAATGAACTTAAAGCTGAGCACACACTTAAGTATTTTCCTAAACAGGAAAAGATTTAAATACTTGTTTAAGTGGCTTTCTGAATTGGGATTAAAGCTCCAAGTGATTAATTTTGTTTGTTTTTTCCCTCCTGAGGATCATTTATTATAATGTTTTCTCTTTGTCATCATCTGAGTTAATGTATTAAAACCATAGAAGATAATTGAGCAACACTGATTTATTGTAGTGATGAAAGTTTATTTACTGCTGAAATAATACTGAGTTTAGTGTTTATATAGGGTAACATTCATAGACAACAAAGTTAGGAAGACATACACATAAAGATGAAGTTGTCTGAATTTTAACAGGAGTATTTATCAAGCAAAGAGTAGTCTAAAACTTTTTTTTTATATTTTATATCTAACTCCTGAAATCTAGTTCTTTGGTGCCATTAATTTACAGATAAAATAGACCACAGACTACTTCCTTTGAATTTATAAACTCCTGAAGGTGTGTTGTCTTAAGGAGCAACCTGCTTATTTATTAGAAATTATACATTCCTAGCACATTTTTTTATTTAAAGGCAAATAAATCACCTTTCTTCAGGCAGCATTTTCAACGTGACTAATACCATTCTAATTTATGGCAAGCTAACCAAATTAAGCCAAGTCATACTGATACCCTGACAAAAGTTTAATAATCTTCATCTTTACTGCTCGCATTTAAAAGTGTTTCCAAAGACACAGAATCAAAATTCAACTTTATCTCTTTTCAGTTGTACAGAGATATTGTCCGTGTAACTTGAATTCAGTTTCCACATGTAGCCATTGCATCTCTGAGACTCATTCCCATTAGGAATTTACCAGTGCAATTGTTTTTAAAAATTCCCTTGGCCAACACAATTAGGGCAGTAATGCTCTTATTTGAAAACTGTAGGAAAATCAGCACTTACTAGGATTGCTATGCAAAAATATAAACTCAAAGTATTTTTTTTTCAGTGAAACCAATGCTACTCATGTTTTTATACAACTTCTTCAGAATGAAGCTCATCAGTTGTACAACAGTTTGATCTTAACAAAGACCTTCTTCCTTGAATGTAACCCTGAACTTTTTATTTACTTTTTATATTCCATTCCCTGGAAATTAAATTGAAAAAAAACCAAAATGGTTCACACATGTGTTTAAGTCTCTGGTACCTGATTACACAGTGGTCTTCACTTATGGATGAGGAATACAGGAGACTTTCTTAAAATGTGATGTCATCATGCTCCAGGTTTCTAAAGCATTGTATCGCAGAGAAGGCTGATAGAGAACCACCCTTATTTGTGCACTTGTGAGTTAGTTAGAAGCCTGTTACACTTTCCAATAGATGTCTTTTCAGCTTTAGTCTATACCTGAGTGACATTTTGGAAATGCTTGGGTCATTGGAAGAGGTATAAATAACTCCCTCATTTCCGAAAGAAACACCTAATTTCTTAGCCTTTGTATGACAGTTGTTACAAAAAGGTTTCAAAACATTTTTGGCATTCTAAGATGTGTTTTCCCTGGCTTTACAATATCAAAGCAATTTGTTTTGATGCACTACCTCTAGGTTTTGTGGATTAGCCATTTTACTCAACTGTTGACTTACTGTTTTAAACTTCAGATGAACCTGCAGCGACTGATGGATAACAGAGGTGCATAGCATTCACATCCCATGCGTTCGTAACAGAGGTTGTGAACTAGCAGACCCCGATGACAATCTAATACATGCTGCTTGGAACAGCATCTGGAAAAATTGGGGGGTTTTGCACCTGAACCTGAATAAACCGCTGTTCAGACACCCTGACGGCACTAGGTGGCAGCTTGCACAGAGGGACATCTGTCTTTTGGTTGTCAACTAAAAATAATGTGCTTTTAGTTGTGGTTGTGACACACTTTGGCAGCATTTGGTGAATTGGCCTTGAGAAACTTGGACTTTTTGGAGTGCTAAGCTGAATGAAGGCCTGAATGGATTCCCAGTGCTTTGAGTGTACCCTTCAAATTAACTGCGTACTGCAGTGTTTTCATTTAAAGATAATGTTAGGCATGTGGAAATCAGGACTTTTCTAATTCAATAAAAGGTTTTATGGCTTCTGATTTTAATTACACATTAATTGCCTAATATGGTCAGAAAATGAACTAGAATTCATTTTTCCAATAAATGTTTTGGTTCTAGAAGTCTTTATTAATTTGGTAAAAAGCATGATATCTGCTTAAAGCTTCTTTCTCTAGCTGGGCAATGCTGTCCTGCTTGTGCCTATGATCACGTGCTTTTAAAGGATAAAAAAGTTCACCTTCATAAGACTTCTTGTTATATAGGTAGCATCCTGTTTAAGTCCTATTTAATCTCCCCAAAAAGTGGTTTCATTAGACTTATGCTTGATTTCAGTTTTAACTAGTTTAGCCTCATCTTAGGGCACATGATTATATACTTCTCTCTCCATTGTATTTTGTTAAGACAAGCTCGTAGGGAGAAGATAATAATTTATGGCAATAGTATATTTGTAAAGAATTTGGTTTTTTTACATTTGGGAGTTTGTTTGTTTGTTTATATTGTGGGTTTTTCATTTAGGTAGAGATGGTGGTAACAGGAGGTTCCTTCTTTCACTCCTTTAGAAGAGCTTGAAAAGTCTTAAACATTCCTTGCTCTCTCTTTGGGAGCAGAAACCCAGTGGAGACTTGCCGAGATAGCTGCTATGCCCGTCTATTCAATAACTGCTGTGTTTTGTGTTCTTTGTGCAACAGATCTTGCTGCGGGAGGGCTGCAAGAAGATACTTGTTGCTGATTCTCTTTCTTTATTGAAGAAAATGCATCGAACTCAGATGAAGGGTGTTCTAGTAGATGGTGGGTACAGATGAAATGTGTTGACTTTCAAGGTTTTGAAGTCTTTTATTTGGTTTATAGACCAAAGACAGATGCCAGTCCGCTTCAGAAGCTGCCCAAATGCCTGAATATTGTACCTAGTTTGTAGACTGTAGTAGGACTTAGCCCTTTGAAAAGGAAGAACTTGTATCTCAAAAACTACAATACCCAGCCTACCGCTTTTCCTCTTGAACAGTCTCGCATAGCCGGTAACGTTTTGTGTCCTGCAATTTGTCTATATAGGTGGAAAGTGCTGTTCAGCGCCAGCATGGATAGTCAGATAATAATAATCTGTAACCAAAGCAAAAGCTGCAAGATCGTTTCAGGAATTGTTGAAAATATTTTGGAAGATGCTAACGATGAATGTGAGCAGTGCTGTAATTCACACCAGCTGAGTGTAAGAGGCAAAAGCTGATGGAAGGACACAGGATCGGAGCTGCTGCTACAAAATGCTGCAGAGAAATCGGGCACCCATTCTATGTTCCTTTTTTTCAGTTCACCTTGTGCCTCTACAGCACTGACCCTAGCCAGCCTCACTCCGGCAGTTTGGCCATCATCAGAATCAGAAGATCTAAACACTTACCATGCTGTTAATAGAAATGCTGCTTTGGTATTGCTCTTCAATTTTTAATAGATTCTGTTAGGCATCTTAAGTACCACTTTAGGGACCAAGCTCCATTTCTGTAGTAGCAGTATGTCCAGGCATGCTTTATAAAAAAGCAAGCATAGAGTTTGTTAACAAAGCTGTTACAGGTTTGGTTTGGTTTTGCTTTTCCAGAGGAGAATATCTGCGAATCATGCCTGTCTCCAATACTTCCTTCAGGTAGGATGCTTTTCTACAAGAGGTTGTGTATTTCTTTATTATTATTTTTAGAGGAAGTACTGTTTGCTTATATTCATAGAAATGTGTAGTAGTCTTCCTTGGTAATCACTGCATGAATTTCAGTCTCCTGTGCAAAGCTTGCTTGTGATTTCTGATGTGGGAGTGGAGTGTAATTTGTACGTTTTTTGTTGCAGTAAACCCAAATTTTCTTTCTGATTCATCGTTGACTTACATATTTTTTTGTTTTGAAATACATGGAATGCAAGGCAACTTTTAATTACATCAACATGCGTATTTTCAAAGATTATTAGAACCACTAAACTAAGCTGTTGCCACCAAATCTTGTCCAACTCTTGAACAATTTATACTGAACTTGTAGATTATAGAGCTTTATGGAATATACTTTTTGTTGGAGTGGTGGAAAACTCTTGGCTTCAGTCACTACTGTGATATTTGAAACAATTTATAACAGACTGTAGTTTTAAAACATCTTTTAAAGTTAGTTTTGAAACTAGAAATTCAGGATATTATTTTGAAGATGTGCATTCTGCAAGGCAACTATAGTTCACAAATAGCAGTAGAGTTGTTGGGCATCTTAAGAAGAAACAGATTTACTATGAAATATCTGTCATGGCACCTTCAAACAAGAATACATAAGACAAAGTATATTTAGGGACCTTTTTTTTTTTGTTTCCCAAGTGTGTGTGGCCCAATAAAATAACTTAAGTTTTTAACCTGTTTTTCACCATTCTTCACTTAAATGAGTAAATAAAAACAACTACACTATGATCACATGCACCAACATACAGACCGCAGGAGTCACATGGTGACAGAAAACCTGGCAGAGCTGAGTGTGCTCGTGCCTTGAGGTATGTGTGTCGAGGGAATGGGAGCCAAGGAATCAAGTGTGGTTGATGCTGATGAGTGAGATGGTTATTCTTTGGATAGATGGATGTATGTAGGCTTCTAATTGGATAAATATTCACGTGGGAATTGAAAGGCATGTCGTGCACTTAGGCAGTTTCTTGCCAAATTTCAAAATCATGGTGTGCAGTGTAGGTGCTGGAACCGCTTAATGTTCTGGTTCTCCCCACATTAGTCCAAGAATTTTTTTTGCTAACTTTTTTTCAAAATGGCTGAATTATTTGGTGAGAGTTTACTCTTTTCTCCCCCCAAATTTAGCATGTAGCACATATTGAGGTGAAAAATTTCTAGTGAAAAGGTACACAGCATTTAAGCTACAGAATTAAATTGTCTTGTAGCTCTATCACTGGGACACATTACCTGAAACCATCCCTCTCTGTGGTTTCTATAAATGAGTGAGAATACTTTGGAAATTAATTTCAGATATTACTTGATGTTTCTATGTGTATAATAGAATGCAGTCATATGCTGCTGTGGCGACTGAATCTTTTGTTTCATTGCCCTGTTATAGTGAATTTACTTTTCTTTTTCCCAGATGCATCAAAGTCCTTCAACGTGGTGGTGTTCCACTGCAGACACATGTTTCACAAAGAGTGCCTCCCGGTATCTAACACAGTAAGGAACTAGCTTCATCTCTCTGACACCTTTGCCAAAGATAAAAGGACAAATTATTTCCTTCTGTCAACTGTGGAGAAGGGCAGGGGTCTATCAAGAATTATAATATGATTACAGAAATTATTTGTGATGATACCCCATAGTGGGATGGAGTAAGGAAAGGGAGTTTAGGGGCCACTACAGGTGAAGTTAATCCAATTTAGAAAGAAATTACAGCTGTTTGAGAAGTATTTTATCACTTTCTGCAATCTGAATATGGAATGCAGCTTTGAGACCTACAGTTAATATGACCTGTTTGATTTAATTTATTAATTCTTTTCTGTTGTGGCTCTTCCTTTAAGTGTGTGTCATTAAAGACAAGAATAAAGGTGTTTTTTCAGGTTAACTGTATTAAGTGGTTCTGCCCTGGAAGGAAAAAAAAAATCACTCATTTCAGAGTATTTAAATATCTTTGTAGTCATCTTCATGGTAAGAACATGGGGTTTTTCATCAGGGAATTTTTTTTTTAATGAAAACAACCCAGAAAAGTAACTTCTAGGTATAAGCAGTTTTTAATTAGGAATGGAAGCAGCAGAATGGCAACAAAATTTCAAAGAAAGTGGAATTTAAGCTTTTCCGATTCTCTGTCTCTGAAAGTGAACATCTAGTGAAAAAATAACTTGGTGAATCACTTAATCTGCAAGTAACCAAGCAAAGTGCTTGTAGCCATATGGTACACCTTGTATACTTAAATGTGTTATGAAAAGCTTAATGAATTATATCATTTGCATGAGAAAGCCCAACATCTAGTAAATATTTATTCAAATAATATTTACCACAAATGTTATTATTTGAAAAATACAAAATTTATCTAGTGTTCTCAATTTTCTGGGATAGGTGACTTGTCAGATGGGATTTTTGAATGTGACATGGATATTACCTGATATGTATTTTATAGTATGTGTGAATACACAGGTATCTATAGATATCTGAGACAAATTCTCCACTGCTGTGGTATTTCTTGGCCTTAGGTAAGCAGTTGTGTTACTGATATTTGGTTACTGGTAACATACTGAAAGGAAAGAAATGCATGCATAAAGCATCACACAGAGCTCAACGCAAAAGTAACAATAAACATATTTTATATCAAAAGGACAGTATTCAGGCCATATTTTCAGCTGTTGGAAATCTGTGGAGCACTACCCAAAGACAGAGCTATGTCTAAGACATCCAGTGGTTGTTGGAGCCAACTAAGACACACATTTCTCTAAGAGATTCTTCTTTTCTTTTTAATTTCTAGGTCTCTTCTGTCCAGTTCTGCAACATATGCAGCGCCAAACACCGAGGGCCAGGAAGCGCAATCCTGGAGATGAAGAAATAGGAGTCCCCTAGTTCTCCGTGACAGTCTGTGACACCAAATCTGTTAGGACCATGCAGAACCACTAGTTTCTGTTAGTCATCATTTCTGTATATAGTTCTGATTGTGACTGAAAACTAGTTTCTATAAGTTATCCAGCTTATTGAACATTGTTGGGAAAGA
>NW_010108557.1:0-7221 GCF_000699245.1 Pterocles gutturalis | reverse complement strand
TTCCCTAGTAAGTATTTGTTATGCAGTTCATATGTCGCTGTTCTTCGCTCAGCTCATTACTTAACTCTGTAACAGAAAAGAGAAATAAAATGGGAAGGAAAAAGAGACCATTTGGAGATTTGTGCTTGCTATCACTTAACGTGCTTTACAGTTTGGAGCCATATTAGGCTCATGGTTAGATATTGTAAAGAAAGATGAATTGCTGTGAATTCAGCCCACCAAACTACTTCAGTCCTGATTTGTCTCTTAGTGAACTGTTTAACTTGAGACCCAGAGGAGTCTGACTGCTTCCAGTGGAACTGCTGCAGGGCTTCAAGCTGGCTGTGTGCTGACTCATAGATTAAATTAACAAACTCGTTAACTGTTAATTCCACACATGGGCTGTTTACATTTGTTGTATGGTTACACATTCATAGTTTGTTATAAACTGGTTATTTATTATTATAATGGTGTAGTGATACTGCAGTCTATCTGTAAAACTGGAGCATGTAACAGCTCTGAATTCTTATGTATCTTACTCCCATGTAGGTACAACTTAAAATAATTTATATTGTAGAAACCTGGATTTCTAGTTTCTGTAAATTCATTATACTGTTTTGATATCCTCCATGCAGTTGGCTGGGCTGGTCTAGCAATCTGAAGAGTGATTTTTGTTGTCCATTGTGTAGATCTGTGTAATACTGGAATACAATTTTAAGTGTATTAGGAATACTAGGATTTACTCTGCATGGTTACAGAGAAAAAATAAAAATGGTGCAGATTATTTATGGACGTGCAGTAAATGAAATAACAGGATAAGAGCTTTGTAGTGCAGAGCATAGTCTGCATACGCCAAGCTTCACCCATAAGAACTACTGCCTGGTTCTGTAGCAGTTCATTTTCAGTGTCTAGTACACATACACCATATACAGGTATATTGTTCATTTATCCATTCTTTACTACCCTGAGCAGGAAAGCTGCTTAAATTCCTAATAAACCAAATGCTGCAGTGAGCTCAAGGGCATTTTCACCATGATATTTAAGCTACTGCATGTCTGTAGACAAGTTTAGAAATTTTTTTTTAAAAGCCTCTCTCCTCAGTAGCTCTAAGCAGCGTTTCTGTATTACACCCTAAGAATGCACTGTGCAATGCCATAGGCTGTCAGCTTGTAAGAGGAAAAAGTCAAATTACTCCTATACAGTTGTGCTGCAAAGTGTTCTGTAGCTTGGAGTTATGTGATAATTGGAAGCAGGTATATTGTTTACTGCAGCTTGGCCTTAAATTTTCTAAAGCATTTGAGCATTCAGTGACTCAGTTTGCTAGCCTGCCATCGCCAGCAGTCATATTGCATTATATCCTGGCATATTCTTTGCATTATGCAAGTAATTTTAAAGCACTGTATGAAAATGTAATCAAAATCTTCTCTAAATCCAAAGCTTCTTTGATTTGGGCTTCAGGGACTACCCTTTTCATGTTCCTGAATTCTAAATTTGCTCATTAAGATTCAGCATGAAGTGTACAGTCGTGACTTTGATTCACTTTTCTTCCCAAGAAACCTTCACATCATAGAAAATGTCTGAGGTTAGAGTCTAAAATATTCAGCTACCCAGTTCTGCCTAAGAAGTAGCCTTCAAGTAGCATAACTCTTCAGAAAACTATGGAATAGCAGTTACCTAGCTTCACCAGAGCTTATTTAAGATGTCAATCCATTTATCAAAGCGCTTGTACTTCCAACTAAGGTAAGCTTAAGGTAAGTTTAACAAAGAAAACACTTTTTTCACTGATCCATCCAGGTCTGTGTGATTTCTTCAACAGTGACCCACAAAACTAACTGAAAGGCTATGGGATGGATCAAGTAAGAAGGTATGGGTCTGCCGTATCAAAGAGACAGAAGCAGCTCTGGTGTCATGGAAAACTGCTAGTTTGGCAGCTGCCGTTTCTGGTCTCCACAGATTTTTCTGTTTCACACTGAAAATTAAAGGCACATATGGCCCTTGGGTAACCTTCTGCTTCCTGTATGCTTTAGGTGGACCCTTCAGGCTTCAACCTTACGCACAACTTTGTCAAGATGCAAGAGGGAAGGCTTGTTCTGCTGTTCTGGCTACAGCGGTAAGAGGACAAGAGTTAGACAAGACTTATTCTAGACTAGTGAAGGCAGCAGCTGAAACTGCTGAGGCAGAAGAATGAAGGAATGATCTTGTGTGTTGCAGAGCCAGAGAAATGACTGAAGGAGTTATTTACATGTTTTTAAGATCAATATTCTGTTCCTACTTGAAATTAAGTGTTTTCATGGACACTTGTTGCCACGGTCTTGACTGCAGATTTGTCAGGGACTACTGTAAAGCAAAAAACAAGAAATATCCCGATATCAGCTATGTTTTGTAGCATATTTTTAGTAGGAGTCTATGCTGCAACAACTTGTTCTAAATTTTGGCTGATAGCTGGAGAGAGGCTGTCAATATTCTGTGTAGACTGCACAGGCTGTCTTGTCAAGTTTTCATTTTGGGAAATTCAATCACTTTCTACCTTACAGTTAATGGTTATTCAGCTCAAGTCTTTCAAGCAGGTGCCGTTTTACTCTTTGCTCTTGTGTATGCTACTGCAGTGGGTTTCTGCTTGGTGAGTAAGGCTCCTTGCAATGCAAGGGAACTGGAACAGGAACAAGGACCACTATTGAGTGAGGAAAATCTGAGAAGCCTCTTTCCCCTCTCTGCTGTTCTGTTGTACACTTCTGACTTCATTTCCATGCAGCATCACTTTTACCCGTGTTTACAAATGCTGGACACAACACCAGGGTCTCTTCCACTCTAGGAGAGCTTCCCCCTCAATTAGATCTTTGCCAAATACTAGCTCGAAATCAATTGCTGTACTCAAAACCATTTAAACAAGACTTGTAAGAAACAAAGTACCCCATTTAGAGAATGACTCTTTAATAATATACTTTTGGGACTATTTTCTTACTCCACTATGCCATGAAAGATTAAACTTCTCTTGGCATTAATGAAATCCCTAGGTGATGTTTTTTCAGTTCTTTGAGACAATGTGTGCTTTCTTTTACAATAATAAAATATTAAATTATGCAAAAAACAGGACATCTGAAGTGTCTGAGGCATCAAACGCACAAGGGAATAGGATGTGCAAGAAGTTCTAAGAGAAGTCAATGAGTCATAGTGGAAGCAACCTACATTTAGCCTGAAAAGGCTTCAATAAATGGGGATCATAATGAGCTTTTGCAATAGAGCAGATGTTAGAAGCTCTGATGTTTTTCGGCTGTGACATTGCCCCAGGAGTCTGCAGTCTGAAGGGACAAGGCTGCCAGGGGCTCTGCTGCTGGGTTGTACTTGGGAGCAGTTGTGGTGTTGGAGCAGCACGAGTCGGAAACCTGCTGAGTGGGGGCTGGTCCAGTGGGAGACAAGAGCCACAATAAACTATTGTAGATTTTTTTTTTTTTTTAAATCAGATTAAGGGAAATGTTTTTTAAAATGAGCATCTGTCCCACATGTTACTGTGTTGTGCACACAATGAAGTGGTGGCACTGGAAGGTGCAGGTGACAATAGTGTTTATACCCTGCAGGACCCATTCAGCAGCAGCTATTTTTGCACGTGCTGGTGAAAGAGTCACTGAAGCACTTTTCAGTGTGTCCAACACCAACTATTAAGAGTCGTCATCTGGAATTTCTGCAAAGCAATAGTGATCTTTAGTTAAACAAAACCGAACCTGGGAAGCATTTTCTCTGTGCCATCTGTAAACCTGAGCCAAGAATATATTTCTGGCATAATTCAGTTGTATGCTATGCAGATTTTCCTTCTCTCTGCAGTATCAAAAAAACTGGTGATGCACTAAGGGGACTATGTTCTGTTTACATTATCCCATATTAACTCTGTCTCCTTCCCTCCTCCCTCCACCTCCCCAAAGGACGTGCGTTGGAGTGAGTGCCTTGTTTTGAACTGTCCAGTGATTTTCAGTCAGTATCTGCAAACATGCTGGGCTGTGTGTGTGTCGGGGTAGGCAAGATCAGAAGGACATGCTTTGTATGTCGTGGAAGAAGATTTCAAAGATAACCAATAAATGTTTCTTCGTGCTGAAGGCTTTGTGCATGGATGTTTCCCAATGCTGCAATCCAGTCCAGGCTCATACTGTTAGAGCTGAAGAATGAAAATCTAGTGGTGTTGCACAATGAGATTAGGTAAAGGAATTAAATTATCAGGCTTTCTTAAACAGATTTTCATAGATATCGAATCTTCCCTCTCTCCTCTTCTGCCTTACCCCAACCTGTTCATTTGTGACTGCAACCAGCCTTTATGCTGAATTGAATCAAACCACTTACTGAATTCATTTACTGTTCATGCAGTTACTATCTCACAATTCCTGCAGTGGCAGCTGAGGAGACGGTTTTATCTATTTTTCTGAGGATGAATCCCAGCAAATGAAATCTAAAACTGGTTGCTGATTTCTGGTGTGACATCATGCTTATAATTTTATTCTGGCCTACTGCAAATTTCTGTCTATCTTTTGGAAAACAAACAAAAAACCTTTCTATTTCCCTTTTTGTCCATTTTGTCCATGTGTTGCCAGCACATGTTCATGTAGGAGAAATAACCTGAAAGGGGCTATGAATAGAAAACAGGTGAATTAAAATCCTCGTGGTAACACTTCTGAGATACTACCAGTAGCTGAGGCATGGAAAGTAGAAAGGCAGAGTCACAAAATATACTTGAGAAAATAGCATGGTGAAAAGGGATTTAAACTTATGAGGAAGTGGGTTCCACCTAAGCTGGTATGGGACCAAGCTTCTGGCACTGAAATAAGTTAGGGATGTTTGAAACCAAAGACTAGCACACAATTTTGTTAGTCTTCACCCAGAAGACTCCAAGGGTGAATCTACAAAACCTCCTGTAAAGCAAAAAGACTGATTTTAATACTTTTCAGGTAAGGAACAATAAAAAGAATCTTAGAAACCGTAAAACCTGTAATTGGGTAACATAAAATTCAGAGCAAGATTTAACGTGTACCATAGAAGTGCTGTTTGGAAGGGATCTCTGGAGGTCATCTAGTCCAGGCTTGAGGTCTTGGTGAGCAGAAGGTATCATTACTAAGACACCACGATACCAGCATTCAAATTATGTGAAAATATCAGAGAAAACCTTGTGAGCGAAAGGCAGGAACTGTACATTATGGGAAAGTTAGAATCCAAGGAGGTAAATAAATGAATACCATCAACAGCTACTAGAGAATCAGGAATGACCCAAAATATTATGTCCCTGTAAGATGTAGAAGCAAGAAAGTAAACTGTCACAGTAAATTTTAACTGTTCAAAAAAACAGCAACAAAAAAAGAACTCTATAAACATGAGGGAGCCAATTAAAAGCAGTAGTAAGTGTTTACAAGTGGTATGAAAAATGCTAAATCCACAATAGTGGACTTTTTTTTAAAAGCATCTCCCCTTTCCAAAGCAAGCCTTGATAGTCAGCAAAGTCAAGAGGCTGCTTAGACATAAACGCCTATTCCAAAAATGCACAGTGTGTCTGGAGAAGGAAAACAGAAAGGAACTTTGCATTCTGGCAAGTTCATGTCAAGCCACAATAAAGTAGGCCAGAGACTCAATGAGAAGCAGTATGCTAACACTGGCAAAGCTAACAATGAAAACCCCGTCAGCAAGCTGTGTGTAAGGCCACCCGTAGAAAATGAAAGCAAAAAAGGGTTTCAACAGAGACAGCCCAGCAGAAGAAACAAATTAGTTCTCTGAAGTAAGTATTGAGTAGGGATTTCTTATGAAATGGTTCAAGGAAAGCCTAGAGTGGAGCCTTTTTTAACATGGAAACTTATGAAATTAAACTGTTTGTAGAAAACATAGGAAAAAAATCGATAAATAGTATCAAACCACATGCATCAGTAGGTATTCCCCTAAAACTCTGTTGGGTCTCAAAACAGGATCTTGCTATGGGATTAACTGCGATGTGGAAATTGTCTTTAAAGTAAGTCCTAATGCTAGAAGAATGGAAAACAGTAAATAAGACACTAATATTTTGTGAAAGGCTCCATGACAAATCTATAGAAATACAGACCCGTAGTTCTCGCTTCTTTACTGGATAAAACAATAGAAGTGCTATTAAAAAAAAAAAAAAAGAGAGAGACACATGGATATATCTATTTTTATATCTCATATTGGAGAAAAGTGACCATGGACTATGGAGATGGAGGTTATGCCTCCCATTTATCTGAGTTTCTAGAAGGACTTGATGAACCTGTCAATAACTGATTCAGATGGTACAGTGTTTTTACACTTGAAAAAAACACCAAAAGCTCATGTTAAAGTCCTCCAACAGGATTTTTTGAAAACATGGCCTTGAAAGAAGAAGCAAAGAGTTTCTAACAGGTTTAAATCAGTTTAAAAATGAGATGGTGTACGGTCAGCTTTCACAAGGAAGGAGTGGTTGCTGGTGAAGTTCCACAGGCATGAGTGTTGGGGCTCATTTTTCAGCAGGGCTTGGTAGCAAAACCAGAGACATTTGCTAACAATATAAAAGTAGCTAGAGTCAAAACTGAAAGCTCACTGAGAAATTTTTTTTTATCAATTATCTGGAGGCAGGAGTTGAATGCCTCCTTAGCAAGTTTGCTGATGATACGGGGAGGTGCTGTTGGCTCTCTCAAGGGACAAGAGGGATCTGGATAGATTGGAGCATTGGGGAATGATTAATGGGGTGAAACTGAACAAGACCAAATGTCGAATTCTGCACCTGGGACAGAGTAACACCAGGCACAAATACAAACTGGGAGAGGAGTGGCTGGAGAGTGGCCCTGGGGGCGCTGGGTGACAGGAGGCTCAACAGGAGCCAGCAGGGTGCCCTGGCAGCCACGAGGGCAAACCGCATCCTGGGCCAGATCCAACAAAAGAGGTCAAGAGAGAGTAGTGTGAGAGCGGTGGATCATCTCAAGATGGTTTGACCATCTGAACAAGTTTGCAGAAAGCAGGTGTGAAGTGCAGTTTTTGAAAGCTTCATGTGGTCAGCCCGTTGAGCTGGGTTTCCACAGGATGGCAAATGCGCCTCTGACCCTAGTGAGGCTCAAGGATGAAGCCCTCAGTCTGGAGCAGGACCTGCTCATCAGCTCAGTGGTGGCAAATATTTTGGAGGTGAGCAGTACTTGTTAGTTTTCCCATGGATTTCTTTTTTCTTTCTCATTGGACTCATTTTTAGAAATGCCTGAGCTGCTTCCCTTGGAAAAAATACTAAACCAAAAG
>NW_010108556.1:93295-93557 GCF_000699245.1 Pterocles gutturalis | reverse complement strand
TATATATATATTTTAAAAACAGTGCTTCTGTTCTAAGAAATTCAAGTTAAGACAGAGTGCCTTTCACTCTCTTTAGTCATAAAGCAGATAAACGAGCAATATCCCAGCTGACATTAAAAAACCAAACCAAAACAACAAAAAAACCCCTGCAGCAGAGACAAGTGTTCATGCGAGACAGCTCAATATTCTAAAAAAAAAATTGTAAAGGAAAGAAAAAGGAAAAAAAAAAAAGAAACTTCCTATATCACCACTAAAAATAACA
>NW_010108556.1:92983-93231 GCF_000699245.1 Pterocles gutturalis | reverse complement strand
ATCGGCTCTTTGTTAATGTTGTCGTCTGTGGGTTTGTTTTCTCAATTGTTTTTTTTTTCCTTCGTCTTCTTTTTTTAAAATTTATTTATTTAAATAACGTGAGGTCATTTTAATCTTCCTCGCCTCCCCCGTACATGTCCGCCAGTTTCTTGAACCTGGGCCCCCAGTCGTTCAGGTAGTCGTAGTCCTGGTCCCCGGAGCTGGAGGAGTTGAGGGAGCTGACGGAGCCGGCGGTGGAGCCGCTGCCC
>NW_010108556.1:66606-92956 GCF_000699245.1 Pterocles gutturalis | reverse complement strand
GGGGGGGGCCGTGGGATCGTTGTCTGCCGCACGCAGGCCCTGGGGGGGCAAACACATGGGGTTAACACCCGCCATGGGGTTTATGGTGATGGTGCTGAGGAAAGGTGTTCGGGGAAGGGTCTGGGGTGGGTGGGATCTCTGCAGTGAAGCTGGAAGAGGATGGGGACAAAATGAGGGTCCGGGGGCTTCCCCATGCCTGGCTTTCCCCCCGGGTGGAGCTCCCCTGGCTGCCCCCAGCAGCAAATCCACCAGCTCCCAGCACCCCTGTGCAAGAGGCGGATGGAGCAGGAACGGGGTTCCTCCCAGGGATCCAGCTCTGCGTCTGGAAAGCTTCAGTCCTGGACAGCGTGTCCTCACTGGGGTTACCTGTTAAGATTTCCAGCTTGGCCAATGGAAGAATGAACAGCACCCTCTCCTACCAATAACCATTATTTTATTTTTGATGATTTTGATTCCTTTAGGAAAAAAAAAAAATCACTCCGAGCAAAATTCTGCAAACAGGAGAGACTTGGGGTGTGAAATCCTGGGCAGAGGATTGGGAAGCGTTGCTGTTCCCGTATGTTGTGTAGGCAGGCCAGGGAAATGGCCTTGGGATGTGGAGAAAGGGAATTGCTTTGCTGCAGCCTGGTGTCAGGAAAAACCTGGTGAAATGGAATAAAGCAAAATGTTCTGCATCCACCCCTTCAGAAATCCCAGAGTCGGTGTGGGAGATGGAGCAGGTTTTACTGCAGGGAACAGCAGCCGGAGAGTGGGTAAGACCGAGTCTTCGCATGCACGGATGTGTGCAAATGTGTGCGTGAAGGATGGACAGGAACGAAAGAAGGAGGAATTTTAATGATGAAAATGAGAAAAAGCACAGCAGGAAATGGATAGAATAATAGAATTAAATCGCTATAACATTTATTCTTCTGACTTAGGAAATGGATGGCGTGTTTTGTCTCGGAGGAAATAATGCATTGATTGGTTTGTAACCACTCAATCACTCAAAACTAAAAATGAGATAAGAAATACTAAATGGATAGGTATTTGTACAAGCAGATAAAGGAACAGTAATCTAACATAAAATGAAGAAACCCGCTCTGATCTGAGATGAACCCCTCCATTCTGTAAACTCACTGAGGCTTTAGACCAAACAGAGCTTACTAGGAAGCCACAGACTGGGGAAATATTTACAGGTCCAGGAGCCACAAATGGAGCCTGTGGCTTTTGGCAACCCACACAGCTGCCCTGCCACTGTCTCCCCCCACGATGACACTCCTTTGTCCACATCCAGACAATATTTTTAATGACAGCTACTGCCTTATTCATAGTAATCCAGGAGAGAGCGGGATCAGGTTATACTGCCCGGATGCTGAGGAGCATGGCGATATCCACAAGCCATCAATCTTAGGCTTTTTGTTTGCACTTTGGCTTTTCACAGGCTCGATGCTTTTATTAGGCCAAGTCCTGCATCCTCTGCTCATGCCAGTCGTTCCCCTGGCTTGCATCAGGCTCCTTGTGTGAGGAACAGCACCGCTTGGTCCGTGCAGCCAGGAAAGCGCTGCATAGCTGACTAGCTGGCTGCTCAAGCTTTTACGATGTGACACAGGACACCCTAGAGAACATACCTCATTAATAAAGTCACCAATATCCCCTGGATGTGGGATTACTGGTCTTATAGGATACTGTGGTTCAGCACCAATAGGTCTTTCATCCACCCTCCTGACTCCGGGTGTCTTGTTCAGCACGTGGTCCATGGTCTCTGGCTGCTGGAGCTGGCTTAAATCGTAATCCTGTGACAGACGGAGAGGCACAGAGTGAAACCAAGAGCTTTTCCTTCAGATCATCTACTCACCCAATGTACAAATAAGTCGAGGGGTCTAATCCTGTTTCAGCTGAAGGTCGACGGCAAATCTTCTCCATGGGCACGTAGCACCTCTAGCTATCTAAGTTACAGATGAACCCCACCTCCGAGTAGCTCATAAAATTGACCTCCTGAGAGGGTATCTTAAAACATAAGTTAAATCAAATATTAAATGTTTTCTGAATATTTCACATGGCATCTAAATATTTGGGATAAAAAACTGGCTGTTGTTTGCGTGTATAGTTATACGCATAACTTTTTGATGAAATATATAATATAACGTAAAGACACAGTGTTGGTAAACATATTATTGCAATTACATTTCTACAGAAGTAAAAACATTAAAATGTGTATTGCATTTATGCATGTAGGCCTTTCAAAGTAATTATGTTCTTTCTGCTTGTGAAAAAGACCAATAGAGTAAGTTTCTATTAAGGAATGAGAATCAGGTAATATTTCATTAAAAATGTATTCATGTAGGTAATGGTGTTTTGCTGCTCTTCCTTTGCTGTTATTTTTACCGAATCCTTTCTAAAATATTTAAGCCTACAGTGTAGTTGCCTGAAACCAGATACTTCAGCTAGTTTGAACGCTTACAACAGTCCTTTGTTCTACCAGCAAAACTATTCTTGTGCTCAGACGGGGATGATTGAATCTCCAGGAGCAATATTTATAAATAACTTGTCAGCGACAAGAAAAAAGAAATGCAAATTGCATGGATTTTTCTGTGGAATAAGAACTTCTCAACTTTTGGGTGAAGTCCCCACCTGGGCTCCCTGCGGTGGCTCTCTCCAGGCTCACCCACTTGCCCTTCGATGCCACCAGGACCTCCAGAGCAGGACGTGCTGATGTTGTCTGGTCCTTAAGCACCAGCCCCAACCACTGACCTTAGGACACACGGACACCAGCCGTACAGACCCACGAACCACGCAGTCCATTTAAGCAAGCAAGAATAAAGCCATTATATGATGCAGAGTCACATAATTTGCAGGAACATCATATCTGAGAGTGTCATGGGCTCTTTTCTTGTGTTAGGTAGGAATAAAATAACCAGCGACTTAAACATGAGTGACCAAACTTTGAGGAAATACATCAACAGCAGAGGGACAGCACATCCCAGGAGTGCCGGCCAGGGAACTGCTCACGCAGCACCAGCATCGGTGTCTGTAAGAAGCCACGGCAGAAAAGCTGACGCATTCGGGCAGACCATGGCTTGGGGCTCTGTCACCAAGCAAAGCTTTGCCACAGTAAGCTCTGTGGTGAGAAAGAAAATCCCCAAATCTATTCAGACATTTCTCACAAACCACATCCAGAAATTAAAAGAAACTAAAGGCACATTAGAGATGATTAAGTGACTGGAGTGAAAGCCCACAGAAGCTCCAGGCTCAAGCAAGAGGCTTGAGATCTGTGGAGGGTGGTAGCTGCTACTGGCTTCACTATGATCTCTGATAGGTAATGGTAAAATACACAATTCTAGTGACTGAAACAACAGAAATACTGTTTGAACATGAGTGTCAATGGATTGATCCCAAGAAATTCCTTAGGGGGTAGAAAAATCCATGAGACATTGGCCTCCGGCATGGTCCTGCTGGCACGGGAGACGTCCCAGTGACACGCTGGACCCCCTGGACCGATGCTCTCACCGATGTCCATGCCACACTGGGGAAGCCAATAAAGCTGCCTGGGCATAAACAAGGGGAACACAACCCTTTGCAAGTACTTTAGTGAAAATAACGTGGTTTCTGCCTTTTTGAGAGTATGGACTGCAAAGATGCTCCTTGGTCACGACCCATGGGCTCTTCTCACCTGGTCTTCCTCTCCACCTCCCTCTTCGTCGTACTTCAGAATGTTGTCCCTGACGTCGTCCTCGGGGTCGATGAGGAGCTGCTTGGTGTGGCGCTCCTTCTCCCGGCGTTTCATCCACACCACGAACAGCAGAACCATGGCTGTAACGGGGAGGAAGCTGGGTGAGCTGGGACCTCCCAAACTGTGCGTGTCAGAGCGTGGTGGCATGTCCCAACACCTCACCTGCCCTCTTCCACTGCGGAGAACCTCACTGGCTGCTAGCAAGAGGAATAAAATGTTATCCTATTGCACGCTCTAATTGATAAGGGAGAGATCAGCGAGAGCTGTAAATACTGTGACAGGCCTCCACCACAAACACTTCTTTGAGATCCATCACCAACGCTGATTGAACTGATGTTTATCAGAAGTAACACACAATCAAAGGAAAAGCAAACACAAAGTGTGAAAACTGCAGCTTTCTGAAAATATGTGATCCAAGCGCCGAATTTTCAGGATTAGATTTCCACCTTTATTTTATTCAGGGGCACATAATGCAGGCAGAGGGAAGAAAGCTGCAGAGGTGCTGAGAAGCAAAGGGGTGCAGGTGAGCAAAGGGAACGCTGGCTCCCTGCTCCACAACCGCCTCCTTCAAAGGGCCACCCATGTCCCAGAGGCTGTGTCCTCCCTGTGACTTGCTGCATGGAAGTCACTCTGGGAAATTTAGTCTCCACTAACATAAGGCAACCAGACCTTGTCTTCTTCAAGAACCTGCTTGTTTTCATTCTCGTACTCAGTAGCTGCAAATGATGCCATCAAAAATGACACGGAGCCTGGGCAGCAGATGCAGTTACACCTCCCAGTGTCTGCTCCCCCCGCTGTTCTCCATGCAAGTCACAGATGAAGCTGTGACGGTGGTGATCCGCAGGAGAAGGGAGAGCTGGATGGAGAGGGGAGGTGGGGATGTGTGGCCATGGGGATGTGTTCATTTCACTCAGGTCAACCCTTGACTGTGCCAAAACAAATCTGCTAACAGAAGCGAACCCAGGCAGGACGCAAGATCCCAAACTCTCTTTGTGTTTTTTAGCTGCACAAGTAGAAGGAACAACTGCTGTTTCCCACCACCTCACACCTTGCAGGGTTTCCTTCCCTTTGCCTCCTCATGGAGCCTCAGGATCATTGCACCAAGGACAAGGATGGAGGAGAGACCAGACCCTGAGGACACGGGTGGGCAGCCCAGCCTGCAGCCCCACTGTGTGGGGAGGTGGTTGGTGGTCAGGAATATCTCAGGTTTTCCTCCCAGCACCGAAATGTTTATACCCAACAGGAATTCAGTGAAGTGAGCAGAAGAGGACCGGACAGCTCATTACTGCCATTGTGTGCCAACTGGCTGCCATCCCTGCCTGACAGCTAACAGAATTGTTTTCAGATAGTTCAGCATTTCTTTAATGCTTATCCTAGATCTATTCAAGAGAGAAAAAAGAAAAGCAAAGAAAATGTAACTCCTATCTGCAATATAAAACCTCAGCTATTTAGCAGACTATCGAAGTCCTTTTCTTCTTCAAGTCTCTCACAACAAGATACCTGCCCAGCCCACAAAGACAATATTATAATGGTTACCAGGGTTTATCTTTTTCTTTCCTTTTTTTTTTTTAATGCTACTTTTTCATGCACTTGTGGAAAAAAACTGTGCCATTACACGCCTTTACAGATACCTTGAAAAAAAAAAAAAAGACCTTCAAAGTGTTAATAGCGGATGTAGTACACTCTCCTTCCTTTTATTCCCTCTGCAGAATGGGAAGTGTTATTACTGCTGTTAGACCCATTTTCACTCTGCATGTAGTTTTCCTTGAAATCTATTGTCTTCACCCTTCGCAATTTTTTATTGCATTGCTCTTCTAAATGTGTTATTCCTGCAGCTAATACATCGGGTAGCAGGAAGAAGAAAAAACCTTTGAGTGAAGGTAAAGGCAGAAATTTCCTTCACCTGAGGAACCTCAGCTCTGTCCCCTTGCTGCTCCTTCCTTTTAAAGCCACCAAACTTTGACCTGCTGCCTCAAAAATGGACAAATAGCACAAAAAATCCCGCATCTGCCTTTTTCCAGGCTATTGTTCAGAGGTCACGATATAAAACAGATAGAAAGGAGGCAAAACACTGGAAGGATGTAACTGGAACACTGCTCATCGCAAATTACATTTTTCATCACTGATACAGTGCTTTGCAGCTCTTGAAGATAAAAAAAAAGTCAATTAGAATTACAATGAATGTAAAAATAAGCTTTTGTAATAAAAACCATAATTTAAAATGGGATAATATATCTGAAAATGAAAAGAGGAATCTCTTAAATCAAATG
This sequence comes from Pterocles gutturalis, assembly GCF_000699245.1. Taxonomy (NCBI): domain Eukaryota; kingdom Metazoa; phylum Chordata; class Aves; order Pterocliformes; family Pteroclidae; genus Pterocles; species Pterocles gutturalis. The sequence continues at coordinate 86,977 of NW_010108556.1, read as the reverse complement.
TCCTTCAGCTGAAGTTAATTTCAGTCAATAGGATTTTCAACTGTTTAAATCATATTGTAGCACTGGATTTATATGAGAGCAGCACAAAGAAGCCCCGTGTTTGATCACCTCAGTGGCTTCCAGGGCAAACTTTTAGTTCACCGGCAGCAGCCCGCCAGCATGCCCCCACGTACCGAACGTGGAGGGACTGATGAACACCGTGTCCTCTTCTGGGAGTGCAATTGTGGTGTATTTGCAACAAATGCTCTTGCTGAAGGGAACAGCCTAGAACATTTTGCTACGGGGACCCCACATCCCATGAAGGACAGAAATCACGCATTGTGGCCAGGCACGGGGATGCTTCCACCGGCTGAGATGGGCTGGACGAGGAGCAGGGACTGCACAGCCACAAACACCTGGTTTTCTTGCTCGCTCTCCAGACCGATATGGTAAATCAATTATACATCAATATATTCCCACTGCTGTCCCAGGAGGATGGATGTTTGCCCAGAGATGACCCGTTCTCTTAATGTACCATATCATACCCACATTAGGTGACATTTGTAGCATACGTCGCTCTGTCTGCTCTCTGTTGAAACACACAGGGGGTAAATATTAAATGCGATTTAGCACCATAACTCCCATTAGCTTTAATGGGAGTCCCATGGTTTCATCCTGTGTTTCTTGATGAATATTTACCTCATTGTTCATTTCAGCACTTGTTTTTATCTATTCCTACTGTGCCAACTCCTGCTTGAAGTTATAATGATATAATTTTTATTTTTAAGTGTGTGCACACATGGTTATTGGTAATGCTTGTGAAAGCCCGGGTCTACCAATGTTCTGGGCAAAAGGGATAGCTTTGCCTCGAGCAAAGGGGTGGCCAGCCCTTCTCTGCAATGCACCCCCAGCCCTCCAGTGCTCCCGACAAACTGGGGATCCTTCCTCTAAAAACACTCACAATCCACCACGACTCTCCAATCTGCTGTCATTTTACAAGCCATGGGAATAACTACCATTCTTCTTTGCCCGTGAACAACCAGAAAACTACAGCTACCTACAAGCAAACCTCACGACCTACAAGATGTTGGCAGGTGTAAAGATGTTGGTAAAGCTACAGGAAGTCTTAGAAAGAAAAGCCCAACACATACAGAGTGTGCTCCAGCTCGTTTTGCTGACACTGCAGGGAAGGATGGTCCAATGCCATGAACCACCCACCCCCCCAGGCCAAAGCTCATGGCTCTCTCCTTTGCACGGAGCTTACACGGCCCTTGAAAAAACACCTGCTATAGAAATGGGACAACAGGGAACAGGATGGGAAACATGATGTCTCCCAGCGGTGTCACCCCTCGCGGTACTTACTGAGTAAAATAATGATGCAGATCAAGATGGCGATGATGGCACCCGTGCCCAGCCCCGCCGCAGCCACCGCCCCGATGGTGGTGCAGTCGCCGTTCTCGTCGCACGGGCACACCTTCACTTTGATGACGGATGTGTTGTACAACGGGGGATTTCCTGAGTCCGTCACGATGATCGGCACATCGTACACACCAGCTTCCAGGTACATGATTCGTAAGCTAAGCTGGGCGTAATCACCTGGAGAGACGACGGACACTCCGGTAGAGCCTTGCAGCCATACTCCTCCCCTAGAGCACTCTACTGAGCCCTGAAGAAGGGGCTATCAACAACATACCTGGGCAGGACAGCTTCAGACATCTGCCCTAACATTTTGATCGATAATCAGTCTGTGTTTTGCAAAATACTGTGTGTTTTCACTGCTGCACAAACCTACCTAGATGCCATTTGCAAATCTAGTTGTATGTGTTTCAAATGGGATGAAATGCAAATACTGGAGCGTGGATGATGCTCCCTGGGTCTAGGCTGCCCCTGGCCACTGTGAAGGCTCTCTGCTCGCCTACTCTCCCACCTCGGGATTTTTGGGCAGCCATTGACATGCTCAGCCAAGTAATCCTTCTCGTGTTCCCTCCCAGTTCGGTACAGGAGCTGTGGGACTGAGCCCCGAGCTGTGAGGGCACAAGCCATTGCCCACAGCACTGGTTGCCAGACCTCAGTGTAAGGGACCAGCTTGGAAGCCAAAACCAGCCCTCAGGTTCCATGATATTTTCCATCCTCTGCTGAAACTACCAGTAACAGCAGCCATTAGGACCATTTGTGGTTGCATGCTGCAATAAAAAAATCCTTCACATAGTGGTAATCTTCACACTTACCTAGCCCTCCTGGTTCCATGGTAAATTAAAAGGCTGCCTTTATGCAATTATGGTCAGAGAAATGAACATTGATCCTCATTGTGGCTTATGACAATTACACTGGAACATAAGGAAGACTGATAATAGCTTTTTCCCCTTGGCCATTATGGATGATTTATACTCTGTTCACTACTGATAACTGTTCATAATTATGAACTGCATTAAAAAAAGCCAAGTGCCAAGGCTGTTAGAGTTATGCTGCAGGTCTGATACAAATAATTTCTGATTAACTATCTTGTCTATAATGTCAGCCATAATGTGCTCTAAAAAATAAAAATCAGATAAAAAAGTAGGAAAGTTTGGAAGTTTGAAACCGCACGTGGCCTCATTAGTGACTCAGAGTCCAAATGTCCTCTGCCCCATTTACCGTTCAGCCGTGTTATGGTCCAGTTCTTCCTCACCGCAGATGGCACACTTGGCAGCTCAAAGACAAAGGGCCCAACGTTTGGATCGATGTCAGCATCGGCGGCTGTTATGTTGATGACATTCAGGTTTGGCTTTTCACAGATCTGTGCCTCCTTTGGCAGGAGCTCAGGAGCATTATCGTTGATGTCGATCAGGTAGATCTGCAGCGTGCCAGTGCCGCTCGCCGGGGGTATACCTGAACGGGAGAGGCAGAGCTGAACACGGACCGATGACCATCACTCAAGAAGTGTCGGGTATGACAATACCATGGGCCAGCCCCATCTCTGCCTTCCCATTTCAATAAACCAGGATTTTCACCCTCCCTCCTTGGACCTTATTAGGGCCATACTGCACTTTCATGGTCCCTTGCTTTAAGAGGTATTAATAAAACTTCCCCAAGCCTCCTAATGTTGTTTTTCGCTCTTGTAGAAGATGGTTGAGTTCTGCAGATTTGTAGCCTACAGCAATGTCCTTGGTCAAACTCTAAAAATACAAGAAGGTGATGCCAAACTGCTAGTGCAAGTTTTGTCAGTGTTTGTTTTGAAGAGGAAAAACCATTACAAGGATAGCCAACAAGAGGAAGAAGAGGGCTTGGAGGGAAAAGAAGCAGGCAGTGTCATCTATTGGCGAGCATTTACTATAGCACTTGCTATCCAGCTTTCAGATTTGCATTACACTGCTTCAAAAAAAGTCCAACTCTGCAGCCCATCCCAGTCTGCCCTGGCTTTAGTGGTCAAAGATCCTTGCTCAAAGGCTACAGCATGAGCTCACCATCACCAAGCACACTGGGTGATGCCACCAACCCATGGCAGCACCAGCATGTCCCAATATACAGTTCTTCACCCTCTCTACATTTGTCCCAACCAGCAGGGATGCCACAGCACAGTGGTCTCGGTCCTCCAGCCCCTGACTGAGGAAGAGCCACATTTGTCTGACTAACGACCACTTACACAAAGTGGCACCTGCCCTGGCAAGAGAGAACAGCCTTCCCAGAAATGGCGCATTATTTTAAATTTCTCTCTCCACACACACATCTGGCAGCTCCGTGTTGGCCTGCTCACCGCCTCCCTTCTCAGGCAGCATTGCTTCAGCAATTCTAAGTTTGTATTTTCAGTCCTGCCTCTTCCTCCCAGTGCTGGATATAAAGCTGCACAAACCACTCCCCCACTTGACTTTCAAATGTCGCTTCTGCTTCCACAGGCTTTCCTTCCTACATTCCTTTCTCATTTCTGCTCCATTTTTCAAGGGAGCCTTGAAAACTCTGAAGGAGCCCTGAAAAACCACCTTTCATGGTTCCTACATAAGCTCTTCAATCACCAATCTCACCCTTTCATCTCCTAAGCATGGGGTAGGTCTCCCTCTAAAACAATGTCTTTGATCAGCCTTGAAAGTTTCTGGAGAGACAGACAGCCCATCAGGATACCGGGGCTGAACATGAAAAGTGACTTTCAGGACCAAGCAAAGTGATTTCACTGTGTTCACATTACCCAGAATATCTTCTGGGATGAACGCAAGGCCCATGGTCTAACCTCTGAGATAGACTGAACGCAAGCTCACAGTCCTGAGAAGCACTAACTGGCATGTGGCTGAAATAACCTGCAATTGCTGCACACACAAATGCAGTTTTGTAGGGCTGTTGGGTATTGTTGGGGTCCAGTTTCTGGTATTTTTGTTTCTTTGCGCTCCTGAGTACAGTTCTGGGGCAGCTTCAGGAGAAATTAGGAGTAAACAATTTTTTAAATGTCCAAGTATTACAAACCATGGAACATTAAAAATAATTTCAGCTGTCTTATGCTGAGAGAGCAAGGATGTGGATAGAGCAGGTATTGATGTACTAGAAAGGATCCTTGGACTTTATGCTCAAGAGATGAGGACTACCATAGCGCCACTGACTCCAGTGGAGAAGTTGGTCCACTGTTTGAAATTAAGATTGAAACAGTATGAGGGTATTTAAAAAGAAAAAGGAATAGACAACTGCTACATCTACATTTAATGGCTGTATTCCCCATCACTGCCTTTCTCCCCATCAGCACTCCCGGAGGAAGGTACAACCCAACCGGCTTCCATGGTCAGCTGCAAGCAGGAGTCACTCCCATCCTGCCTGTGCAAAAATGTCTGAGGAACCTGGGCCACTGTCCAAGCCAAGATTTTCTTACAGTGAGTATCTCTGCGGTGCAGCCCAGGGAGAGAAAGAGAGCACATCTGAGGGGCATTTGGCTCAACTGCTTCTTTATCATATACTGAAAATAGCAAAAAGAACTTAAGGAAACAAGATGCTGCTGCTTCCTTGAGAAAGAAAGAAAAATCCCCACCAAAACCCTCAACCCAAAGCCTTTCTTTGATGAGTACGTGATGCTGAAGAACCTGGAACTTGGGAGAAATGTGAAAAGAGTCTACTAGCCTAGATGAAACTTTAGCTGTTCTCCTAAGCACTCTAGAGAGAATTTTAAATAAGGTGTTGCTTTATGTGCATTTTAATGGCTGCAATATACCAGCGATAGATTAATTTTTCAGAATAAAGAGATTCATCTAGGTCCTCACTTTCTGTGCTGCTGAATGATGGATGTGGACAAGGTGATGCATTGCAGCATCACCACCAAAACCAAGGGAAGGGGGTTAACTCCAAATCATGCAATAAGTGCCTGGGATTTGCAAGGTCAGATGGTGAGGACTAGTTTGATGGGTTCAAGCTCTGCCACTGTTTTGTGAATAGCCTCGGGCAACTCATCTGACCCGTTCCACCCTGGGGCTGTTGCAGATGAACGCTGCTAGATTCCCTTGAGACTATTTTGGATTTCACTGCCCTGGCTGCCTTCACGGAGCAGAAGCTCAGAATGGGTCTGTGCGACCATACCAGTCCTACCAGGGCATGGCTGAAGCATGGCTCTGGTTTGATGTCAGTGCCCAGTGCCCTGCAGGGGGAAGGCGAGGGTGGGAGAGGGGGAGGAAATCCCTCTCTTTGCCCTGGGAAGCTACAGAGCCCTCTGCAGAGCCTTTTCCAGTTGGAGGAACTGATGAACGAAATAACAGCATGGCCACATTTAGGTAAAGTCAGCAAAAACCAGAATTAGGAAGAGAAATCCAGGGCAGCAGCAATGGACCACTTGCCCTGGGGTGAGGCCACGGCTGAGGTTCCCAGTGCTAATTCGACCCAAAGCACTGTGTGGTCTTTAATGAGTAGAGAAAAGCGAGCCTTAAGAAGCCTTACTTCTCTGCGAGAAGATCTGTACCGGCCTCAGAGGCTTTGATAGTAAATTACACCAGCATCCAGACGCTCTGAGGATGGCTGGACATTTCAGAAAGGGGAGCGGACAGAAAGAGATTAGCTCTGATGACAGACAGACAGGCATCTTTCATGAAAGCCACAGCACTTCAATGGATGGGCTTATTTTTAATACCCTCCTGCCATCCCCTACAATTATTTCTGGTCTCCTGATGGAAGGCTTCCTGAATGCTCTGATCAGTGCCTTTGGGACAACTACCAGGGCCGGTGTGTTTGGCAGCCCTTGGAGAGCACATCCCTTTGATATTTTTTTAAGCTCAGGTTCCACCACTACACTGAACTCCCCAAATCGATTTTCCATTTGCCCTCCCTTTCCCTTAATAACACTCTCCGTATACTGTGTACATTTAATTTACTCCAGCAATTTCCCGTCCCACTTTCACATTTTTGACCATAAAAACCTGGGAAAAAGATAACTTATACTGACAACTCTGTCAGGGCATCATTTCTCTTAATGCATCACATTAGAGTCTTATTGAAGCATGAACAATGTGAAGCCTGGGCTCACCGTTGTCAGCCGCCAAGAATGTGGCCTCGTAGACATTATTCTTAATGTAGTCTGACTCTCGATCAAGGACAGCAGCAGTAGTGATCTGACCATTTGTGGCATTAATGTTCAGCCAGTTTGCAGGATCTGACAGCTTAGAGTATCTACAGAGAAAGGAAATAAATACACGACAGTCTTTTCACTGACATATCCTTAATATTGCTTGAAATAAGGTTTTTCTGGACTCCTGACCTGTGATTCAAAGGACCTTTGGATAACTGGTTTTGTTGACAAACAAAACACTAATTGAGTATCTGGTTTTTGACCTCTACAATTATTCAATTTTTCTATTTCTTTCATTTGAAACGCTTTTCTTTCCACTAAGTGCCACTTACATGCCAGCTTCCTGCTGCGGGGAGTGGACATAGCCTGAGGTCTCTGCAGCCGAGGAGAAACGGGGTCTCCAGTGACCACTGCCTTCATATGCCAGAATTAGGGACGGATTAGAATCACAGGATGGTTTGGGTTGGAAGGGACCTTAAAGCCCATCCAGTTCCACCCCCTGCCATGGGCAGGGACACCTCCCACCAGCCCAGGTTGCCCAAAGCCTCATCCAGCCTGGCCTTGAACCCCTCCAGGGACGGGGCATCCACAGCTTCTCTGGGCACCCTGGGCCACTGCCTCACCACTTTCATGGGAAAAAAATTTCTCCCTAAGATCTCACCTAAATTAGAGGCAAAGGCTGCTGGGGTGGGACTGGCATTAGCCAGATAAAGACCAAATGCCATTTTCCCTTTGGAAATCTAGCCCTATGCCTTTCTGTGCCTCCGTTTCCCCCCTGTACAACAGAAATAACAAAGCTGCCTTTTTCTAAACCTTTTGTGTTTATAAAGTGCTTGAACAACATAGGTCAAAGCACCCTTGACAAGGCAGAGGCAAAACACTTAGCGCAAGGCAGCCCTGACCTCTAACAACGCAGGGACCCCTTGCTATTGCCTGCTTTCATTGCAAGCTGAAAACTGCCCCACTGCAAGCCAGTGACGTGGGACCTGCCTGCCCTCCTGGAGCCAGCTGCTCGGAGCCTGGCTTACCTGGGGGAGGAGGATTGCAACTTTACAAGCCTGTGTGCAAGCTTGCTACTAGGGTGCAAGTAGCCGCCAAGCACATTACTCATATCACATCAGTTAGTTTGTGAATTAGCTTTCAGCTGCTCTGCTCCCCAAACTCCTGCAGCTGAGATCGGCTGCCCCGGCTCCCACCTTATCGCCTGCTGCATGAAGCGGTCAGGATCCACCGCTGAAAACGTTGTCAGCACTGTCCCCATGGGCACGCCTTCCTCCAGCCTGATTAACTTGTGGTTCGTGGGGAAATACGGAGCTTCGTTGACATCTGTGACGGAAATGGTGACTCCTGCTGTCGACTGGAAGGACATCTGGATGCCACTGGCCAGGGGAGCCTGGTTTGATACCATCACTGTCAGCATGAAAGCTCTGTTCATCTCGTAATCGACCGCCTAAAACAAACAAACAAGCGGGTATAGAGCCAAGCAGAGAACAAATTCTACCTTCTGGCTGAAAGCTGCAAGCTTTAGAAGGCAGACGATATCAAAGTCATTGCTTCCTTCTGAGCTCGGTTCTTTTGAAGGTGTAAATCCAGACCAGCTTCAATCCACTGGAGGATCTGGCCTTACAGTATTTGGAGGGTCAAATAAATAAAAAAACCGACAAAGTAAAAATTGCAAACAGCAGGGAGGGTCTGCCCTGTGTTTTGTTCCCGTGCTAAGTAGTTTCCAAAAAAGAAGCTGCCTGCGTTATGTGAGCGTTGAACGAACAGACCCACCAAGCGCTGCTCCAAACGCACTGGCCGGAGCCCGTCAGGAGGGACGGGGCAGGTACTAAACGGGGCTATTGGCATTTGAAGCTCTTCACTAAGTAGGACAGTCTATGCGGACTCACCAGCCTGAAGTACTCTTCGTTTTTCCTCTTAAATAAGTTTAAAAGCAAAGGTGGAGCTGCAAGGAGCAACGCCTGGTCCTGCAAATCGGGCAGTCCCCCCAGCGGGACCTCTCGTCCTCTTGCAAGATGCCGCACGACCTCGGGAGGTTCCTGCACGCTCCCTCTGATGCACCATGCTGCTGGGTGGCCGCAGATCTCTTCTCAACACGCACAAACAACTCTGTGTCTTGGGAGCCGGCAGGAGCGAAAAGCTTTTGCTGGCACACCTAACTGAACCGCAGTGTAAGAACAATTTCTAAACCATCCCACTAATTATTATGAGGGCAGTGGCTAATCATCTGCCAGGGAGGCTTGAGTTACGCGGGATCACACCTCTGCTTGTTAAAAAATGCTTTGCCATAATTTATGAATTTTAGCGGCGTAACCGTTCTCCCAAACACCTTCTTCTCCAGTGCTGAGTCTGCAAAGCGACTCTGGTGGTGTAAAATGCTGTGGTTACGCTGACTTCAGTGGAGCTGTGCTGATTTACACCAGCCAGATCTGCCTCCCCTGTTCTGTTTCAAAGCCAGTATTGTCGGGAGAGAAACCAAACCAGAGGAGGCTACACGAGAGAAACAAATTTCAGGGGCAAAAGGTAAAACAGTGGAATCTCGATCCGATTGAAGTGCAAATGTTCCTATTGCTAAATGACTTCCTGACAGGCAGGGCCAACATTTAATAAATAAAAGGAGGCATAAAGATTCCCAGTACACCCACCAGCACTGACTCACGGACTCGTACGGCATTCAAAGAAGTTGTACGGTAAAAGTTCCCATTAAAACAATATTCAAGGCCTTGAAAAATTTGACTTACGCATTTCCTCAATTTCTTTCACACTCCTCTAATTTATATTCCTCCAGCCTTCTTTTTTTTTTTTTTTTTTTTTTTTTTTTTTTTTGGTGCTGACCTGTTTGCTAACCTTGCCTACAGCCAGTCTGCACCTCCCTCCCCAGGGGCTCAGACGGAGCTGGGAGGTGCAATTTGACCAGCTCTGGGGGGACTGATGCAGGAAATCACTTGGCTCCCTGCCTAACGATGCACGGGACACACTGACCACACACATATCTGCTCAGATGTGGCCTGATGCAAGGGAAGGTTTTTTTCCGCTCCCTAGATGTAGAGCTGCTCACTCAGCTTCTGTCCTTCTCTTCTGGGAGCAACAAAACCAGCGCGGTGGAAAAGCAGCACGGGGAGTGAGGCTGGACTGGGATCACCCAGGAACACACTTCCCATCTATTTCATGTATTTTGTTGAAAAAAGAAAAAGGCAAAATCAAGATCCCATGCCTATTTGTGCTATTGTCCCCAGTGGGACTGGAGTCCCTTGCAGCCACACACAGCCCAGTCCGAGGCAGAACTTCTTTCACACCATAATAAGCAATTTCTACCACATGAGTTCATACTTCTGCTCCCTAAAACTGCCTCCTCCTGAGGACAGCAGTGCACAGAGCACACCATCTCCTTCACACCACGTTAACCTCTTCCATCTCCACGCACCTCCCTGAAAACGCTGCATATCGCTCAGCCTGACAGCAGGCTCCTGCAAAAGCCCACGGAGCCGCTACATTCGGGACAACGTGGTGCTGGATTGTCACCTACTTTGTAATTTCAGGTCCAAGAAGCACGTGACATGAAATTTAAAAATACCACCTTTGCAGATACCCTGGGTGGATGTTCAGTGTTTGATTTGTCACAAATGGCTCCGAAACATCCCCCAGGAGATGTCGCACATCCTTCTCCTTCACTAACCGCTCCGACCGGGATGCAGCAGCGAAGCTGAGGGCTTGCCACGTGTCCTCCTTTTCTCAAGGTACTTTTAACTGAAGAGAACAAATTTGCCTTATGTTATTGTTGAGGCAAATAATAACAGACGCTTCGGAAGCATCTCCATTATAAATTCACAGCTCTGATCCACGCAGAGTTTATAATAACATTTTACTCAGCCAGCAGCCACAGGGCAGCCACCGCTGCTCTTGGAGATTGTCTCCAGACTCTGCGGTGTCTCATCTGAGTGGGAAGTTTCTCTCTCCCCTTGATCAAGGCTGTCTTTGAAGATTAGGTGCTTGCACAGTTATGGAAATGATTTGGAAAGCCCTGGACATAAAAAGGAAATGTTACACTTGTGGCAACTGGGCTGGAGCTGCAGACGGGGTTTTGCCGAGAGCAGCTGCAAAATGCCCCCCACGAGCATCACCTGAACTCCAAAGGGCTTCTTAGCTTGGAAGCATTTCTGGGCCCCGAACTGCTGGTGGAGGGGTGAGAACCTTCACAGAATGCCCTTCTCTCTGACGTTTCTGGGACTATCGTAGCCCAGAGGCAAACCCCTTTGCTTGCAGCACTGGGGAGTTACATATAAGTAGCTTCAAAGAGCCACATGAAAATCTAGCCATCTAGGGTCTGTAAATAAAAGCTTCATTACTTGAATTAATTTTTTATCTGTGTTTTCAACCTGCCTCAGCGATCAAACCAGCAAGAGATTGCTTCCACACCACGAAGAACCGGCCACCCACTTTGACGTGCATACATTCCCCCAACCTTTAAGCATATTCACTTATTAACAGAGAACAAAATATTTCAAAGAAGAAGGTGGAATCCTAAGAGTCTTCTCTTCTTCACCATGAAAATTTAATCACAAGCAATTTCACTCATTCTCCTTGCTGAGAAAAGCCTCCTGGCTTGATAAGGGTAAGAAACTCTGGGTGCCCAGGAGGATCAGGTGGGGTTATACACTGAAGACATTCAATGCAATTTCAAGCTTTTTGCTCAGCTTGACAAGAGGATTTTCATGGGGTTCTTTGCATTGTGGTCACTGTGGGCTACCCAGCAGTGGCAAGTCAACAGCAGCATCAGTGGCATCTTAACAAATCTGCCCTGCTTTCTGACTGCAAGTTCTGAATAAAGGATGGTTTATTATGCAAAAGTCCTTGTGCTGCAGTGACGATCATGTAAATCCCCTGTTGTTCACTTTGATGTGTCTTTAAACTACACTCACGACACTTCACTGGGTTAAGAATAAGGGATCCGCCCCTGCTTGTAGTGAAAACATTGGCACTGTGATTTCAGAGTAGCTGCTGATGTCAACGGAAGTTAAATTGTCGCATTTTAGGTTGTTGAATGTTTTCTATTTATGCAGAGAAATATATATTTGGATATGTGTATATTTACATACATACATGCATCCATACACATGTGTTTAGAACTACTGCTAAGCATGAAGGGATTTTCTAACGTTGCACCAGATAAGGCTGTCACCCGTCATTCCTGAGCAATAGTGACAAATAAAAGGACCCTGCTGAAATACCATCTAGCAGGTAAGATGATGTCTCTCTTCAAGTTTCTGCAAAGTGGCATTTGCAGACACACACACATAGCCTAAGGGTCAGAGCACAGGACAAGCTCGCAAGCTCACACGTTCCTACCAGCGTAACCTCACTGGCATTTCACTGATGTCACCTCTCCTAATGCCCAAACTGGAAGTATTAAGAATGACGGCAACTTATCACTGATGTCACCTCTCCTAATGCCCAAACCGTAAGTATTAAGAATGACGGCAACTTACTAGCTACAAGGGAGCGGGGCTCTTTTTTTTTTTTCAACACAGAGTTATTCTCAAATCATGCTGCTCTTTAAACATTAGCGTTTCATCCTAAGTTGTTGATTAAAACTTTATTAGAGAAGGACAGACTTTTCAAAAGATGCAGCCGTTGTCCGTCACAGCATGTATTATCCGTTCCAGGTGCAGTGCACGGTGCGTGTCGTGTGAGCTACAGACCACAGGAGCCCATTCGTGACGACTATACTTTTTTGGTAGTCAGAGGCAGCATCCACAGGCATCTTATCTGGGAAGAGATTCCGTGAATGCTGAACGGGTCTGGTTATGCTCTGGCTCTGTGCCAGGACTGCAGAAGCATCACTGCCTGGCTGCTGGCCCCAGCAACTGAATGGGAAATGAATGCTCAAATGAAGATAAAGTCATGTTCTTTGGAGGCAAGGAGCGAAGCCGAATTTGATACTTGCTGTAGACATCTTGAGGGTTCCAGCTCTCCTAACGCTGAAGGCAATGGACGGAGGAAAGGAAGGATGGTGGACATTTACAGTCTTAGAGTCTTTGGACAAGATCCTCTGCTGATCTAACCTGGGGAGGGGCTTTCCTCTGAATGGAACTATTGGGAGCTGAGGTTCTGGCCCACACTGTGTGTTTACTGCTTGATACTTGGAAAATTTCTCCAACTTTTTTCTGACAAACAATTCAATCAGAGGAAAAACTTCTTTCTTTCTGTGACCAGGAAATTCACTGCTCCTGAAATCCCTCCGGCACTCCCTGCTTTCACAGAGGGCCACTTGCCTGATCCCCTGATTCACAGCCAGCAGGGAGTTTTCTGGCTCAGAAAGGAGGAAGGGCAGCCTCTGCCCCAACCCAGCCCAGGCACCGTTCTCTCCTGCAGCACTCAAAAAGCCAAGGAGGAGTGGGCTGCAGAGGTCAGGCGCCGTTGCTGGGAGCTGCCTTCAGCATTTGAGAGTTTATCGGAGCTTACAGTGGGCTGGGCTGAGCTGGGAAACCCAGAGCCAGCGGCACACGCTTGAAGTAAGAGCATTCAGGGCATCTGCACAGAGAGAGACAGGAAACAAGAGATTCGAGCACTCGTATTTCCAGGCAGAGAAGGCACGAAATAACTGCAGGGTCCTCGCAGTCCTTGTGGCCTTAGCTAGCTGCCAAGGTGAGAAACACAGATGTGCTTTGGCATCCCCCTTACCTTCACGACGGTCACCATGCCCTCGTTGGTGACGGGGTCTGTCCGGATGGTGAAATGGCCCGAGGGGTCTCCGCTGATGATGCGGTAGATGGCATTCCAGTTGGGGGAGCGGGGCTGGTCCCGGTCCATCACCGTCAGGTTTGCCACCACGACCTCCACTCTGTTCTCAGGAACTTCTCCAGAATACTGCAAATAAAAGACAGGAGTGGTCATTGTGGGAGCTTTCTGTCAGTCCTCACGGCTACCTCCCCTCTCCCCTACCCCAGCACAGTGACTGGGCAGTCAGCCCCATGAGGAGGACCACAGGGTTGTACAGTATGAGCGACATGTCTCTTTCTCACTTTCTGTTTTTCCTATTTTTTCTTTGAATATTTTTCCAGACCTTTCAAAGCCTAGTCTCACCTCTCAGCACAAAGGAGAACAAACCCGCTATCACCCAGCTGCTGCCCAAATTTCAGCAAGTGCTCCAAGTAAACGAACAAAAAGTGTTCCTGATAATCTCGTTCAGTTACAGCAATCAGAGAGTTAATTGTCAACAGCAGGTAAAAATGGCAGACTAAAATGCGCGGTTTTTAAGGACGACTACATCCCTTTAACCTCAGGTATTTTGCCTCACTCAGACTTCAGTGATGACATTTTATTGCTTCTTCAGTGATTTTACTTCATTTTCTTTCTTTCTTGCCCTCGATTTGATTTTGTCTCGTTATACAAAGCGTTTTTGTGATTTTGCCACAGCCTTTCCCGGTGCTTAATTCTCTCATTTAGCACTGATTTTCATGGAGCATGTCCAGTTCAGGCACATCCTGACGCATTAGCCGCATTCTCTTCTGCTTTCCAGTCCTTGATTCATCATACGGCTGATCAGGGATCCTGGCCTGCGAATACTTCCAGTGTTTGGGGCTCAAAAAGCTGCCAGTAAGACCCATTCCCAAATTTTCAACTGTCCTCATCTCTCAGCATCGCCTATTAGCAGCACTTGCAAATCAACGCTCTGATTGACATATGGCAAATTAAACACTGGGGAACCGACGGGAGCGGCTGGCTCGGAGTCTGCAACTGCAATGCTGGCCCCAAACTGCAGGAGCAAGAGCACTTCTGAAAATCCGGCCTTTGGTGTGCACAAATGCCAGGTTATGTAAATGATCATAAATCATTCCTTTGTTAGCACAAGAGTCCCTTTCCACTCCTAACCCAGACCCATCCACTGGAGTTATGTGCTCTTATATTGAGTATATATGATTCCACCACCAACAGCAAAAATATTCAATCTGCCTTATGTTAAGGTAAATTTAAATTTGCCCTTTAGTGGTATCCTGAATGGCATTTTGCCCTCTTTTCCATTATGCACCTGTCCTAAACAAGTTTTCATTAGTGAATGCAGATGGCATCTCTCTCCAGCCATGCTGAGTGCTGGGGAAGAACAGTGGGAAGCTGCTGGATAATTCTAGTTTCAGTACACACTACAGCTCTTCTTTTCTCTTTATTTCCCGTGATTTCACTCATTTTTTACCCATTCTTTCGCCCAATTTGGAATCTCGGGGGCACACAGCTTAAGCAGGGGAAATATCATATGGAAATTTTTCAAAAGCCTCTTGAAAAACCCATTAGATTATGTCGTATGTACACTCCTATTATCAACCTTGTCTGAAGGCTGCTCAAAAGAACTCAAGGAGATTAGTTAAGGAGGATCGTCTCATACTAAATCCACACTAGTTATCACCCATTACATTAAATTAATGTTGTACGACACGCCAGCAATGACACGTTGATGAGCCCCCCGTCTCTTTCAGGAGGTGGCTGCACCGCTAACGTCAAGGTATCATAATTTCAAAGGAGTTGAGCAGTTTGTGCAACCATCTCAAATCTTTGACCTAGGATCACAGTTTTTTCTTGGTTACTACCAGGCTTACACCTTGCAGAACCGAACAGAATTAAGCCATCGAGCCAGCCATCAGTTGCATTTCAGACATTTAAGAGGGCCAGTCCTACAGGCTGCTGAGTACCTTCAGTAGATCACAGCACAGGTGCTGCCAATGAGTTTGGGTTACATGGACAAATCCCACACAATCACCAACAGATTTTACAGCAGCTTCCACAAAAGCCATCACAACATTCTTTTTCAGTCCACAGCAACAAAGTTTACTACAAGACGTCCACAAAAGCCATCACAACATTCTTTTTCGGTCCACAGCAATAAAGTTTACTACAAGACATATTTTAAAAAATATGAGGTATATTAAAAATTATAAATACACAAGCGCATCTGAGAAGAAGATCGTAACAGTCTATAAAGCTTTTCCATTAGTGTAAAAATCACAATGCTCTGCGCATACTGAGCAATCCAGGAGTTCATCCAGTCGTTGGCGATACATATTGGGTACAGATCAGGAATGATCAGTCCTATGCAGCATTAAGGGTGGATATTGTCTATTAGGCTTATGAAGCCAAATATTTTTCTGATGAGAACAGAGTACCTTTACCGGAATCAAAGGAGCCATCCAAAGCCATTTATTCAGATTGAGAAGCAAATCTTGGAGAGATGCACCGTGAAGAACAATTTTCACCAGCTACCAACCAGCAGCTACTGGGAATCCAAACCGCAGCCTGTTTCTCCTCCCAACACTCCCCCACTACCGTTGTTATAAGTAAATGCTGTAACGTGTATTGTCCACAATCGTCTTTACCTTTAATAGAATTAAGTAATGACATTAAATTACATCTGCTAAAGCAAGGATGGCAGCTGAAAGCTACCCACACTTCTTTCAAGTCATTCCCTCCCCACCCTGGAGTAATTTAGGATAATGAACAAAGCCATCTTTCACTGTGCTGCTTTCCAGCATTCCCCGTGCTGTAAGTTTTCTTTCATAAAATTACGATTGATTTTCAGATAAAGAGAAGTGTATCTATTCAAACAAGGTAAAACAATGGGTAATGGAGGAGCTGCTGGAGCAAACACAAGATTGACAAAGCAGTGCTTGACCTACACTTGTAGCATTTACTCATATTCCCCTGTAATTCATTTAGCTTCACTTTCAATTGTTGCATCTGAAGTCCTTAATTTCCAGAGTGCTTTTTTGAAGACCATTCACAAGGATTTCTATGGCTGATTGTTACACACTCCGCTTTCCTTCGGAGGTAAGGATTTGTTCTGAACATGGCACGTTCTTAAATCCTTAAATTCTATAGGGTCTTTTTTCCTCCCCCCCATAAAAGCCCGTTCTGGCAAAAGTCCTCCTCTCACTCCTCTGGAGCTGGCCTGTCTGAAGTCATGTCTTGCTGAAAAGGCAAGAACTCATTCTGATTTTCAGGTTGCATCAGATCATAGTAAAACTGCTTAATCCCAGAGTCTGTCTTTCATCTCACTCGGTACCTGGCAGCATATAAACACGCAGACAAATATCACTCAGGATGAGAAAGGGATTGATGGGGGGGCAAATGATGAATTCACACAATGACTTGACTTTGTGCAATAAATCTGGAGCCTGGGCGGTGAAGCCACGCACGGCAGAGTAAAACCAATTAGCTCACTGCAGCCACTCCTAGGGAGGCGTGGAATTGAGATGGATGAATACAAAGATAATTACTCAGGCTTCCTTCAAAGGGAGTTCCTTTTTTCCAACGGTCTTACTTTTTTTTTTCTATCTGTTTTTGCTAGAAAGCTGTGAAAGTAAAGACTTGTTCACATGAATGTCTGCAGGAAAGACTTCTGTGTTGTCTCCAAGATTTGCTAATGACGACGCAACATTTGTTACAGGCAGAGGTAACTGATGAAGGTTGAATTGTCTGGAGAAATAGGTTTTTATGACCTATAGCTATGGATTAATGCAGAAGAAAAAGGGCATCTCAGTCCCCTTATTAAACTCTGAGCCCTTCCCCTGATGGCCACGACTGCTGCAAAGCGCTGCATCTCCCATCTAGGTCCTCTGCGTTGAGAGAAACCAAAATGAGAGCAAGCACACGTGTGGACATGGTGTGGGGCATCCTGTCTCTCACCGCTTTCTGCTGCTGGGCCAGTCGGTTATGCAGCAAGCTCTGGGTACGATGCGACGTGCAGCCCGGGAACCCAACGCACGGAGGGCTGCATCTGCCCACCCAAACCCTGGGAGCAGGAACCCAGCACCCACAGCTCCTCCACGCCTAGGGGCATGCTCCCAACCAAGTGCTGGCATGTGAGCCAGCTGTTTACCTTTTCCGCATCATATTTAACAAAGACGCTCGAATGGCAGGCAAATTAATACATAACCACAGTCTGGTTGCAGCAATCTCTGTAAAATGGAAAAAAAAAAAGGACAAAAAAAATCTCCTAATAAATCATGAATTGTGATGTGCCTGTCCAGCTGCAGCGCGGAAACAAGCAAATGCCATCCTAATTGATTGCTTCTTATTCCATCTTTCCAGGCCTGCATTTTTTATTGTGGGCGTTGAATAAGCCCAGAGGTGTAAAAAAACCTCTATATCGTACTCTGTGTATCTGCCAACTTGATATTTAGATCAATAATCCTCTTCCCCCCCTCCCCTACTGCTACTACTGGTAATTTAGCTTTTCTTCCTAGCAGCCTAATTGCTGTTTTCTTAAGCCTTACTATCAATTCTCTGACCTTTAATTTCCAATATCATTTGCTGTACAGATGACTGTACCAGGTCTGCAAATTATCCTGCCCCCTCTACACCGTACGGGTCAGAGTTGGCTATCAGCCGCTGTGACGGGCAAACTGTGACCTCCCGGCTCTCGCTCCACCGCTGTCGTGCAGCAGAGACCACAACCTCACGCGACTCCCCACAAAATCTCTGTAATATCAACTGGAAACCTCACTCAACTCCCCACAAAATCTCCATAAAGTCAGCCCCATTTTGTGTGCAAATCAGATTTTGAGATGCTCATTTCTTAATCACGCTTTATTAAATAGCTCCCCACGTTGGTATGTTCTCAAATGATGATGATCACTCTCTATCCATGTCCTCACTTTTTTCCGAGGCAGCCCACAGTACTCCTGCTCTTCACCGCACCATCCCACAACCCCTCCGTTCACCTCTTTGCTGTTGGTTTTTCAGGCTCATGCCCAAAGCCGTGTCCCTGCTTCAACTTTGCGTTCGCTTGGATCTACTCCACAGCCCATCCGCGTACTCATATCATACTTCAGACTAGTTACATGCCATGTGGCAAATGCTTCCCCAAACGTTCTCTATCAAGCCCCATGCACTCCTGCCAGCTCGCAGTCCCGCTCCGCTGTATGAGCCCCAGCTGTCACGGTGCTCATTCAGAAACGAACCGCTCGGGCAGCCGGCACCGGCTCGGCGCAGCTGGGCAGGAGTCAGTCTTGCTCAGTCGAGCAGAGGGAAGAGTATGACAATTAGCTCACCAACTTTTAAAGGGTGCTTTGGAAGTTCTGCCTTGCTCTTTGGCAGTTTGTGCTACAAAAATGCCTCATCTGCCTGCAAAGGCGCTTCCACAGCTCTAGGCACGGCGTGGTGCAGCCAGACCGCCCGCTGGTTTACTGGGAGTTTCTACAACGAGCGATGTTCAGCATGGTCTCAACGTGCTGGTTTCAACTTCTGCTGGATGGGTTTGAAAAACAAAAGCGAGCCCTAAACTTTTTACACTTGTGTAGCTGATCTCATGATGGGGTGTAGACAACATCCATCGTGTTCCTGCGGCTGACGGCAGCCATCGGCTTTACACTTTGCCTTTATGGCTGGTATTTTTTTCAGAACCTCAAGTTACGACTAGTTTTGGATTAAATTACAAGATTTGAATATGAAGACAAAGCAGAACAGAAGAAAAGAAAGCAATACCCTTTCTTTCAGAAGCAGCAGAAGAAAACCCTCTAATTTCGGAGTCTCGGGTGTGAGGAAGGAACGTGCAGGTTTCACCTTGGTTCAAAGACTCTCTTAAGAGTACTTGCCAGGAGTTCAGAGACAGGAGCATGCAATAGTAAAAGGATATTAAAAAAAAAAAAAGTTTGCATGTCTGACAATGAGCACTAATTTTGTTTCATTATCAGATGTTACATTCTCGCGACAGTATGAAAAGATGCCACAGAAATGATGACACAAGACACTGCTCTGCTGCAAGATCACCATTTCCAGATAAATACATCTTACGAAATGAGGTTCGAAGTTTGCAAAGAAATTTAGATATTTTATAAAAATGCACTACAACACAAAGGAGCTTTTTTACAACATTCATATGAAAGGTTTAGAAAGAGATTAAAATTATGTCCTTGGAAAGGCATATAGCCTTGTCAAGGAAAAAAATTTCTACATTAACCCCGTGTAGAAAGTTGTACTTTATCTGTATTTCAAAGGCTATACAGAACCACTTTAATCAACCTACTTGACTTTGGGGACTTGCACGTCTCACTGAAACTCGTGAAATCTGGCATAGTATGGTTTCCAGAGCACAAAAGCCTTTAATCTGTAACCCGGCACTCTTGTACATTCAAATCCTGATACTATCTCCTTGTTAGGAAGAAAAATTGTGAATTTATCCAAAATGGGATCTCATCTCGTCTAAATGATGTAGCCTTTGGAACAGTGACCTTTAACAACGGTTATACTCAACAATAAAAGATTTTATCTTGGGAGCCAGTGGAAGCAGTATATGTTAAAATTCTGATCCGATAGCACAGCCTTTTATTTTCCAGTTTTAGACAAGAATCCTTTGAACATTTCATTTGCTCTCTTGTCTAACATACCTTTATTTCTTGCCTACAGAATGAACAGCAGGAAAAGGTAGCTGATACCTTTCTGCAGACGATTTGATTGTCGGGTGTAATTAGTAACGCTATCTTTAAACAGAGGCATAGATTTAAAAGCAGCTGGAACTGCCTACAAAGCCTCATTCTTAAGAAAAAAGAATTTATATACATACATTTATATAATAAAATACTTTTGCACAGCTACATCATTGCTTTACACTGGTTGACAGCCCTATGCTTCCCTGCAGCCGCAGAACTAAAGGCTGAGTGACTTCCCCATGTCTCCCGAGGCAGCTGCAGAACCGACCCTGGTGCTGTGCCCTGCCCTCCGCTGCCCAGGTTGGGGCAGGATGCTGAGAACATCATTAATTCATGTGCTACACGATAAATCCATGAGGTCAGCCTGGATTAGTCTACGGATCTCCCCAGTGCATTGCCGTGCAGCCCTGCGATCCCCGCTGAGCTCCAGCGGGAATGCTGGCAGGGAACCGCGCGCCGGGGGTGC